>NW_022589722.1:30204496-30484540 GCF_004348235.1 Phoca vitulina | reverse complement strand
GATGAGCCGGGGCCCGGCATGGCCTCTGCGCGGCCGCCGGGCCGGGCCTGCGCCTCGGCGCCCGCGCCCGCGGGGCTCCGTGCCGGGCCGCCCGCCCTCCCCGCCGCTGCCGCCGCCTCCCCTGAGCCTGCGGGCGGCGCGGAGGCCGAGGAGCGGTCGCTGCAGCGCATGCTGCGCGCCATAGCCGAGGAGCGCGGCCGCCTCAGCCTGCGCCGTGAGGTCTGCGGCCTCGGTGAGTGGGGCGGGCCGGGGCCGCCAGCGCCGGGGGAGTGCGCGCCTCCGGGGTCTCCGCGCGGGTCTCCGTCACTGCGTGTGTCTCTGTCTCTGTGTCTCCGTCTCTGTGCCTGTCTCGGTCTCTGCGTGCGTCTCGGTCTCTCTGTGTTTCCGTCTCTGCGTGCGTCTCAGTCTCTGTGTGTTCCGTCTCTGAGTGTGTCTCTGTGCGTGTGTCTGTCTCTCTCTGTCTCTGTCTCTGCGTGTCGTGGCCTCCTCCATGCGCCCCCAGCTCACCACGTATAGGTTTTTCCTGCGTCCCTGTGTCTTGGTCTCTGATTTTGGTCCCAAGAGCGGCTCCGCACACTCATGTTCCTGGGTCTCTTCCTCTTTCCCGGGTCACTCCGTGTCTCCCTCTGTCTGTCCTTTCGAGTATGTCTGTTCACCCTTCTTCCTCTCCGGGGTTGTGGCAGGTCCCTGCCTTCTCTGGGAAGCCCTCCCCGGGGCTTCTGTGCCGCTGCAGGGAGTGTGGGCGTGGGATCTGGGGAGACCCGGAGCCCATCGCGGGGGTGGGGGGCAGGCCCCCTTGGGCTCTGGGCAGATTTCCCTGCAAGCGTGCCTTGGCCACCGTCCCCAGCTTCCCGAAGCCTTTGTCTTCCCGCACCTGTCCGCACTGCCTTGCCTCCTCCCCATCAGCTCTAACTGGAGACCTGTTGGGCCTTGGCCCCCTGAACCCACCCACTTAGCACAGAGAGCAAGGCCTGCTGCCTCTGTGGGTGTGATCCTGCTCAGCCGGGGCCCCAAGTCCTACATGTGCTGTGGGGTGGGGTGGGGTGGGGTGGGGGTGCCTGGTATTGTTTGGAAGAGCCCGGGACTGTTAGGTGTGGGTGGGGTCTCCCTGCTTGGCTGGGTGTGAGGTAATCGCTCCCCATGGATCCTGCCTAGACTGAAGCCCAGGAGCCCCCTCCCCTGTAGTGTGAGTTTTTCATTTTCTCCATGGAAAGACCCCTCCCTTCTTCCTGCAGGAATGATTTCATACCACATTGTCAGCTCCCCCATCCCCAGTCTGAGCTGGGGATTTCTGGGGGTGGGGGGTGGAGGTGACAGCGTTGTGAAGGAGGGAATGTCAGCTCTGGAGATTCTACCTGTCCCCTTGTGGTTCACCATCGGGGAGTCCCAAAGAGCCAACACATCCCCTCTAAGGTCACAGCAGCCCTAGGGTTCCAGGCCCCTCAGCAGGCCACGCCCTGGAGGCTAGTAAGGAGAGGAAATAACTTTGAATCCTCCTTTTTGAAGGAGGCAGGCTTACCTTAGCATAAGACCTGTCCCCTCAGGGAGCCGGACCCAGCCCAGCCTGTCCCAGGAATCACCTTTCCTCATGGGCAGGCATGGGAGTTGGGGGGGTGGGTTGTGCCTACCAAGTAGGATGGACCAGGAAGTGGGGTTCTCAGGTGTCTTTTCTGAAAAAAGGTGTCATGTCTTAGTTTTGCACAGACGTTGAAGGATCCTCGTTAGTTCATTCAGCAAACGTTCACTGAGCACCTACTGTGTGCCAGGCCGTGTGCCAGCCTGGCAGGTGCACCTGCCACCTGGCACAGGATGTCTGAAATAGGAGGGGTCTGAGGGACCATCTGCTGCAGGCCCCTCAGCCCTGCTTGCTCAGAAGCTCCAGGCAGCCCCTCCCTACTTCCCTGTGAGCACGCTCCCACTGTCCTCGGACCTCTGAGCACCCTCTCTCCCCTGTTAGGCCCTGTCCCAAGGAGCCTGCAGGGCCACTCCTTAAGGACAATAATAATTAATTCTAGCACCTGGCGTTTACAGAGAGCTTACTATGTGCAAGGACATTATGTCCACTCTGTCACTTTGATTCTGACTTTGCCAGAAGGGAATAGCATCTCCGTGTCACAGAGAGGGGGGAGACATGCCTAGAGATGGTCAGTGAGGAAGTGGCACGACTGGCATTGACCCTTGGCCAGCCTGCCCCCAGAGCCTGCCCCTTCCCTCCTCTGCCCCCCAAACGTCCCCAGCTAGGCCTCCCGGTGCCTGCTGCGCTGTGTCTGGGGAGAAGTGCCCCGCAGTTACCGGGTCTCGTGTCCTGGCACCCAGGCCTCCCTCCCACACAGGGTCTCCTGTCTTACCCCCGTCTTCCTGTCCCCCCGTCGCTTATCCCCCTGAACTCAGTCCCTGCAGTGCTCTGATGCACTGTGTTTTAGGCCTGCTGTTTTCCTGGACACAGGACACCCTCCTCACCTGCCCCACACACGCCTACAGGTGTCCCTTCAAGCCTCAGCTGCAATGCTGCCACTTCCTAGGAACCCTTCCTCCACTTCCTATCCCGCTGCCTGGGCTCTGTGTACCGGGCGCAGGTCTGCGGGTTGATAGGGCCGATTATGGCATTGGGACAGAGGCCTGTATGACTGAGCCCCCCAGGCGGCAAGTGAGCCCTTCAAGGGCATGGCCCAGGCCGTGTCTCCTCAGTGCCCAGCACAGGGCACGTGCAGAGCAGGTGCCCAGGAAACATTTAGCAGACAAATGAGAGAATTTCTGGACTAGTAAATTAAGGGTGAGGGTGTCTGCAGAGAGTGGAATCTCAGCCTCTTAGCAGGGCGCATTTTTCCATCTTTCATTTATCAGGTGAGAAATATGTTCAGAGAGGGCCAAGCTTAATAGTGACCTAATGCCAAAGTACAGTTAGGACCCAGTGATTGGCCTGCGCCCCCAGACGGGAACCCAGAACTTTTACATGGCCGGCAGCTCACTCCCCCTTTCTTCTCCACTTTACAGCTGTGACAACCTGTTAGATTTAGGAATTTAAACCTCCCAGATTGTCGTTGCTGTGTAATTAAAGCTGAGGTCATGCAGAAGCATGCCGTGTTCCCTGAGGTTGTTTTGAAGGTGTCAGGGAGCCTCTGGTGGTGATGCTTGACCCCAGACACACTGTTGTCACTTCGGAGTCACAGTGACTGTCTCAGATGGGAGAGAGTGACTGGCCCCCCCACAGAGGGATTGTCACTCGGCCGTCATGATGAAAGGCACCTTGTAGATGCAAACCCGACTGTTGCATCTTTCCTTCAGCAGCGCCTGTGCTGGAAGCATCTTTTGAGTGCCAAGTGGGGGGATCGGGCCTGACCCTGCCTTGTGGGAGGCCACAGCTAAGTAGGGGAGAGAAGCCAGGTGCACGGGTGACAGCCAAAGTAGAGATCCTGCTGGAAGCAGCTGCTCCGAGCAGGATTTGGGGGTTTTATCCACAGGAAACTGCTTGTGATTCCAGGGAACAGATGAACCAAGCTGGCTGGCTGAGCGAGCTTCTGTGGGGCTCCGGGTTCTCTGAGCTGAGAGGAGTCAGGAGGTCCAATGCCCAGATGTTGTGTGGTGGAGACATCTGGACCAAAAGTGGGTAGATATAGCCTGACCCTTCCTCCTGGGGCTTGGGCTCTCTCCTGGGCCCGGGGTGTCTCCAGCACGCTGGGGCAGGAAGGCTCCTTTTCAACAGGGGCGGCATGCCACTGATGTTCCCCGAGGCCACGTGGACTTGACCTGGCCCCGGGACCTGGTGTCCATCACGGACAGGCAGGGGCCCCGCATGCTGCTCGTCTTTGGGCCCTGCCTAGGCCGCGCACTTGGCAGAGCTGCTCCTGCCTGGTCTCTGGCCCCCTTTTAGGTGGCCGAGGGCATTCTCTCTCTGGTGGCAGGGCTGCGGGGCCAAAGAGTGTTTCATGTTCCCTGTTTTCTTTTATTCTTGAAATAGTCCTATAAGGTGGGTATTGTTACACTCTTCTCTTTGTGCTGATGAGCAAAGAAAAGGCAGGTTTAGAGGTGAAGTAACATGTCCCCAGTCACCTGGCTGGGAAGTGGCAGAATCTGTCTAAGCCTAAGCTCTTAGCAGAGGTGGACCCCGCCCACACCTGTCCTCGGGGTTCCGGCAGCCCGG
Organism: Phoca vitulina; assembly: GCF_004348235.1. NCBI lineage: Eukaryota > Metazoa > Chordata > Mammalia > Carnivora > Phocidae > Phoca > Phoca vitulina. Next base: position 30,480,399 of record NW_022589722.1, on the reverse strand, counting down.
GCAACACAGGTGTGCACAGCTCCCAGGCAGGTGGATTGAGGAAGGGCCCAAGTTGAAGTATGAGAGGTTCCCTCAGGGGGCACGGAGGAGGGAGCCCCCATAGCTGATGGGGGGGGTCGTGCGGGGTGTGGCCTTTGAGAGGGGCCGTGGCAGGGCAGGACCTGCCTGGGTGGAGGAGGAGAGGGTGGCCCCGCCGAAAGGGAAGCTGCGTGGGAGTTGGGGCCGCAGCAGTGGGTGGGCCCTGGGCCCGGCCTCGGGGAGTGTGGAGGCTGCAGTGGGGTGGCCTGCCCCGGACCCGGCGCGCCCACTGTGTGCCAGGCGCCCGGCAGCTACAGCATTGCCTGTAGAAGGAGGTTCTGGAAGTAGCCCATTTTGCAGATGAGGAAGGCAAAGCTTCGGAAAGCAGGCTGACTCACCCAAGGTCATGTAGCTGGGAGGTGGCAGGACTGGGGTCTGTGGAGTTCCAGCTGAGACCTGTCAGGTGCCCAGAGCCATCTTGCAGGGAGTTCATGGAATGAGCCAGAAGGTGTGAAGGGGGACACTGCCTTACAGTGAGCCTCTGCTCCTAGCTAAACACCCGCAGACGCCAGGCGCCCAGGGCCGGTCTGTGAATTGGGAAACGAACCGTGCAGCCTTGGCCCAGCCCGTCACCGTTTTGCTAGGTACAGTGCGGCTGGGCATCCATGGTGGGTGGGGGATTTCGGTGGGAGATGAGGTTGGAGGGGAAGACCGGGGGCCTGAGCCTCTGCGCAGTGGGGATGACAGAGTCTGGAGGGCTGTGGGAATTGTATGAGGAGTGCCAGCTTCATGGGGCAGCATGAGGAGAGAACGAGGCATGGCAGGTAGGGGCCCAGCCCAAGCCGCGGCAGAGTCAGACCCGATCCTCGCTGTTGCGCTTGTCATTAGGAAGGACGTAAAGCGCCTGGCCCGGTGCCCACACACAGAGTTGGGGCTGCACGCATGCTCTGGGGTGCGGCCCGCTGTGCACTCCCTGGGGAGGGTCTCCCGAGGCTCCCTGGGGCCCCCAGCCCTCCAACCCAACTAAGGGAGGCCGAGCTGGCCCTGGGCCCGTGCTGTGGGAGGAAGTGTGACCGTTTGCAGTGGTGGGGTGCCTCTTTCGGTTCCTGGGCCTATTTTTAAGGCCTGTGGGTTCCGGCCTCTGGCCATTTCTGGGGCTGGAGCAGCCTGCGAGGCTGTGCTGTGGTTCTCTCCCGAGGCAGGGACTCTGCGTCCTTTGAGGGAAACCCGAGGACTTTGGACGTCGCACTCTAAAGAGCCCTGGGGTCCCAGCTGCAGAGAGGTCTCCGCCAGGCCAGAGTGTGCTGCGTGTGTGGCACCCCCGGGCCTGCACGCGAGGGCCATTCTGCCCCCACTGTGTCCCCTCCTCGCAGTGCCTGCCGGCCTTACGTAAGCTTGCCTCCTTCACTGAGCCGGGCAGGCCCCGGATACAGGCTGAGCCGGGAGGCCGCGGAGGAGAGGCCCCACGCGGGATCCTCGGCAAAAAACAGCCTCAGAATCCCCAAACAAATGTTTTCCCAATTAAAAAAATGTTCCATGCCACATTATAGAAACTGGAAAATTTAAGAGAATGGGAAAAAAATTACAGTTCCAATCACCCAGAGACAACCATTAACTTTGCAAAGTCTTGCTTTCCAATCTTTTTAAAGCCTTTTTAAAGAATTCTCGATGTTCTCTACATAAAGTTTCTTAGTCATGCTTTTTGACTTAAAATTTTACTAAAACATCTTCCATGTTGTTCAAACTCTAAACGTCGTTTAAATGACTACGAGACGGTTGAGTGGATATGCCATCATTTACTGAATGGGTCTTATCTTGTGGGAAACTTAGCTTGGATCTAGTTCTTCGGCCGGGCTCCCAGTTTGGGCTCAGGCAGCAGAATGTCTTCTGGGTCACAGCCCACCTTGGGGGGGAGCCGGGATGGACAGAAAGGATCCGGAAGTCCACCAGCCTAACCCTGTGGCTTCACAGACAGCGGGGTGAGGCTCAGAGAGGACCCCGACACAGGTGGGTCCCAAGGGCCAGAATGAATGCCTGATTTGACCCTCCCCGCCGGAGCCCCTGCATGGGGGCAGCTGGAGGCCCATCAGTGGCAGGGCCGGAGCGTATAGAGGGGGAGAAGCTCAAGCACAGCCCTCCCGGGGCCCTGTTGGCCACAGACGGGGCTGGGATGTTGCTGTTGGACCTGCAGATAAGGGGTTGGAGCTTTCAGAGTTGATCCCGCAGGGGTGAGGGCCGAGGTCGGGGGATGCCCAGCTTGGCGAGGAGCCTTTGCACTTGAGGGATGTCTGTTGGCAAAAGTAGAAAGAGGGGACTTCGTTTTTAATTTTTGGTCTTGTAGGTGGAGTTGCGGTTACTTGTTTATCTTTTTTTTTTTTTTAAAGATTTATTTGAGAGAGAGAGAGAATGAGTGGTGTGGGGGAGGAGCAGAGGGAGAGGGAAAAGCAGACACTCCACGGAACAGGGAGCCCGACATGGGGCTCAATCCCAGAACCCCGAGATCATGACCTGAGCCGAAGGCAGACGCTTAATCGACTGAGCCACCCAGGTGCCCCCGGTTACTGTTTATCTTTAAGGCAAAACTCCTTTGCTTCTGGAGGTGCTTTGAATTTTGAAAAAGGCTTTTTATACTTGGGCAGGTTCTTAGGACAGAGGAAGTGAGGAAAGCAGAACATTCTGATGAAGAGCAGGCGTTACCCCGCTAAGTAGGGAGGACCCCCACCCCGGGTTTGCACTCCTCAGCCCTCAGCCGGTCTGCTGGAGAGCCTCAGCCTCTTGGGTCTCTGCTTGGCGGTCCCGCTCCAGCTGTTTCCTGACCCCTTGAAAGAATCGGCACCCCCTGCCTTTCTCTTGACCACTGCTCTGCCGATTTCTGCCGCCAGTCCCTTGAGGATGCACAGCCCGCTCTGTGTGTGGCTTCCCCCCACCCCAGGCTCCCCTCAGGGCCGCCGATGCCCTGTGGGCTCAGGGTGGACTGCTTCATGAGAGCAGCCCAGGGAGGGGGCCCAGGGGCAGTGCAGGGGGAGGGGTCGGTGGACAGGTATCCGTGCCGTGACAAGGTGATCGTTTCTTGGGGGGTGTCCCTTGAGTGGGCATTCCTCAGAGGGTCCTCCCTGGCAGAGACAGAGTGGGGAAGTGGGCAGAGAACGTTCCAAATTTAATTTTCCCCCAATGCTGTGCTGCTGTAGGGAAATCCCTGCCGCTCTCTGGGTCTGTGTTCTCCTGGCGGGCAGGGTGCGGGTAGGATGACTGTCCCGCCTCCACCTAGGGCAGAGGCCAGCCTCTAGACCTAGAGCATCAATCAGAGTGTCACGAGGTTGCCTGGGACAGGTGACAGGGCCCGGGGCCGAATCCAGGGGGCCTGTGGGGGTGAGCGTGTGAACGCCCTTCCCCCGGCTCTGGGTTTCCTCTTACACAAAGCGGGGGAAGGCAGGTTGACCTGGAGCGCCGTTCTCAGCCCGTGGGGTGGCGCATGTGTCCACCTGTGACAAGCAGGGCCGGTGACACCACGCCTCAGGGAGGTCACTGCCACCCGGGTGCTTTGGCTCAGGCCGACAGAAGTGAAACAGGAAGAGGCAGAAACAGGAAGAACCCCATATCCCACCCTCCACAAGGGGGAAACGAGAACCCTGTCGTCCCAGCACCCTGAGCCCCCAGCCCCGTTGGCAGGGCCTCCTCGGGCGATTCCGGATTCCTCCTGACCCGGGGCGGAGGGGAGCGGCCCCCCACGGCGGGGCTCTGAGCTCTGGCTACGCTCGCTGCCGCGGGGTGCAGGGATGTGGTGCTCTCCGGCTCAGCAGCCAGGTTCCTTGGGAGACCCGCAGCCTGTCTTACAGGCCCCGTGTTTAATGTGTCAGAGCAAAGCAGTGAGTCAGGAGTTTGAATAAGGCCACAGCCCACAGGAGGTGGGACATTGACTGGGGAGCTGCTCTTTTGGCCCCGAACTGCTTGGCAGGATCGAAGCTGGAACGGTTTGCGGGGAGCGAGGTGGGGCGTTGAGTGACAGGGCTGCGAGGGCTTTGCAGGCCTTGGCGTTTGGGAGAGTCCAGAGGATTGCCTTTGGAAACTGGGCCGTGGACCACTCTGGCGGATGCCCCACCTCAAGAGAGCGACCTTGAGGTCAGGGTCAGGGTTTATTTCCCTCTGTGCCCCAGGGGCCTCCCACAGAGCAGCTCCCGGAGCAGGTGCAGATCGACCCTGGCCTGGATCCCAGCCCCACCTGCCGTCGTGGTCCTTCTGGGTAACCTGAGTCAGGGCTCGGTCTCCTCCCCTGGGAAGTGGGCTATTGGGGTGACCCCCGCTGTGACCTGAGAGTTGTAAATGTACTTCAAGGATTTCACCACACTGCGCGCTTGACTGCGGGTGGGGGTGCAGGGAGGAGGAAAGCCCTTGGCGGTGGAGGCTTTGGACGAGTTTCAGAGCTGCCAGGCTGTCCTCTGAGCCAGCTGCAGAGCGCTTTGTCATCCTCACACATTGATTTGTTCAACCCTCGCCGACCCGCTCTTGTGGGCCCTGCCCTATGCGGGTGCCAGGTCCCACTGCCAGCAAGGTGTCCTGTCTTGGCGGGGAGGGATGCTCAGGTGTTTGGAACCAGCGTGGAGGCTGTGGCTGGGAAGGCAGCCCCGGGCAGGAGACTTGCAGCGTGACATCGGACCAGTGACTCAAGCCATGAGCCTCCAGTTCCTCATCAGCTGAATGAAAACGGCGACTTTACCCCACAGGGTGTTCCGGAAGGTGGAAAGAGGGGAGGTAGCATGAGGTGGGAGGGGTCAGGTGGCATGGGGGTCAGGGAAGGCGTGGCGTGGGGCTGGTGGTGGGGGAGGTGACAGCTGAGGTGACACAGGGGTGAGTCTGGCATGGGCATGGTGGAGACCTGTCAGTGGGGGGATGGCAGGCTGAGGATGCACAGGCGTTTGGTCCGGGAAGAAGGGTGGGGGGCCATACTGCAGACTCTGGGGGGCTATCTGGACGACCTGGCTCATCTGGTGAAGGAGCCCAAACTTCAAGAAGACAGGGAACCGGGCAGGGGTGTTGGGCAACTCCTGACCCCGCCACCTTGCATCCCTGAGACCCCATGCTTCCCTTAGGCCGGAGCAGAGCCGTGGGCTTGCTCACGTGGGGACCCGTCTGACCAGTACTTCTCATCTAAGTGCCTCATTCCTGCAGCCGGGGCGCCCCCGGCAGCGTCTTTGTCTCTTGTGCCCCAAGGGAGGGTCTTGAGCCAGCTGAGCACTGAGAGGCACGAGTTGGTGAAAGGCCTATTGAGGGGACCACAGAGGCCTATTCATTGTGCCCTGGCTGCAGGGGTGCGGGGGAGTGTCCAGGGGCCGAGGGCTGCCTGGGACTCTCCCCAGAGAGGCCAGTTGACCCCCCCCACCTTTGGGAGGGGGCCAGGCGGAGCAGAGGCTGCTGCCAAGCCAGGCGTGCTCTCGGGAGGCACCTCCCCACAGCAGCGACCCCATCTCCACCCCTCCCCGCCAGACCCTTCGGGGGCCCCCAGGCTCCTGAGGATAAACACAAAACCCCCAGCCCAGCGAGGAGGCCCCGTGATGTGGGGTCCTGTCCATCTGTGGCTCCCCCTGGGACCTTTCCCTGGCCCAGCCACAGCAGGGCCTTGAATGCTCTTCCCCTGCCTTCGCCCACTTCACCCGTCGGTTCGAACCCCCAGATGGGGAGCCTCCCTAGCGCTTCTGACTCGTGTAGACTCGGGACGTGGCAGTGCGCACACACTTGTGTGAGGCGTTGACACATCGTGCCTCCCCTGAAGCTCCAGGGGGAGGGCCGTCCCACGCCCAGCTCTGAGCACCCGGCCTCTGAGTGGCCCTCGGTCAGTGTTTGCTCCAAACCAGACCAGGTGTGGATGGGGGGGCGGGGGGATGCAAGTACCAGTGACCTTGGACAGCCCGTGTCCTCACTGGTAAATAAAACCTGCTTCTCAGAGTGTTGACTCGGGAACGTAAGTATTTAGCACAGTGCCTGGCACAACCGTTAGTGTTATTTAAGTTCACGAGGTATTTATAAATATGCCATAGAGTGTTTGGACAACGGGAAGAGTAATTCCAGCGCTCTGGACCCTAACCTCCACGGCGTTTGCCTTCCTTCCTTCGGTCTCAGGCGTAGTTTTTACAGCAGTTTCTTTCACGGAGGCATTTCTGTACAGTTTTGTGGCCTGCTTTTTTCTGCTCTTTAAACTTTCTATCCTATGCATTTTTTCCAAGTAGCTGCACTGTTATTAAAAATATTTTTGTGGAGGGGCGCCTGGGTGGCTCAGTCGTTAAGCAGCTGCCTTCGGCTCAGGTCATGATCCCGGGGTCCTGGGATCGAGCCCCACATCGGGCTCCCTGCTCCGCGGGAAGCCTGCTTCTCCCTCTCCCACTCCCCCTGCTTGTGTTCCCTCTCTCGCTGTGTCTCTCTCTGTCAAATAAAGCAATAAAATCTTTTTAAAAAAATATATATTTTTGTGGAAAAAAATACATTTTTGTTACTTTCTGAATAGGTAAACGGGCTGCAGGGCATCAAATTCAAAGGGTATGAGAAGATTCATGGTGACAAAGTCTCCTTTCCCTGTGGCCTCTCGCGGGAGGCTGACACCACGCGGTGGTGGCGTGAAAATTGCTTGTTAACCTGGGCGCCCGCTCAGGGCCCAGCTCCCCCCAGGAGGCTTCACGCTCCCCCCGCGCCTTCAAACTCCCAGCACCCGGAGAGGTGGATTCCCTTCTAACTACCGTTCTGCGAGTGGGAAACAGGCCTCGAGGGGCTTGGGGCTTGCCTGGCACCTGTTGGAACTGCCAGAGCCTGGAGGGAACCCAGCGCCCACGCTCCTCCGCGTCCGCACTCCCCCGCCCGTGCTCGGTCCCGGCCAGCTGTTGGCTTTAGTAGTGAGATCCTCTAGCGCCATTCTGCTCCTCCTTTGTCCCGATTCCTTTATCCTAGAGACCTTTCCTTCCTGGCACAGGTAGAGCTGTTCCGGTTCTTGCTTGACAACGACAGAGCAGCCCATTCTGCAAGTGATTTCTGATTCCTCTGCTTACTTCCCTGTGCACGGGACCATTGCGGTATTTTGCAAACACTGCTGTCATAATTACACAATTTGGAAAAAACCCTCGGGGGTGGACTTGCCGGGTGGAAGGCGTGAGCATGTGTGGGTCCTGTTGCCTGCCATCTCCGTGGAGATTTTTATCAGCCAGACACGAGGTCCTGATTCTCTACATTCCCTTCCGTCCGGGAGTGTGGCCAGGTGTTCTGATTTTTTACAAATCTGAGAGGTGAAAAGGAGAATTTGGTGGTTTTCAAAGAATATCCCTCTCACTGTGTGAAGTTGAGCCTATTTTCATGTTCAGAAAGCTGTTTGTATCTCCGTTTGCTTTCTGTTCTGTCTTATTTTATATGCATTACAGGAAGCTTATTATTTATTAGGGAAATTAGACCTCAGTTAAGACTTCCAGTAGTTTTTCTGGCGCATTGTTTTTTTTCCTTTGTTTATGACGTGTGTGGGGCTTTTTTCCCATAGACATTTTTTATTTTTATGTAGTTTGATGAATCTTTTCCTTGAAAGCTTTGGTGTTCTACTTAGAAAGGTTTTTTCGTCTCTTGAGAGAATAAAAAAATTCTACCACAGTTTTTTTTTCCCTGTGATTTTACTTTTAACATTAAATGTTTTGATCTTTTGGAATTTATTTTGGCATGAGCAGGGACCCAGCCTTATTCTTTTCCCCTCGCTAGCCAGTTGTCCCAAGGCCAGTGGCTGGAGGCTCGTCTTCATCCTGCTGATTTGAAGTGCCACCTCGATGCAAACGAAATCACAGTGCGTCTTCTGTTTCGGTACTTTCTGTACTCGTCCATGGATCTGTGTGTTTATGCGCAGTACCATCCTGGCTTCATCAGTCACTGAGTTCATGTCACTTGTTCCGTTGGCCAAAATTTATTGCTTCCTCTGGGCCAGACACTATTCTAGGACTTGAGTATACAGCACTGAACAAAATGATCAAAGTGGAAACGTAGTCATACCTTCACGGAGCTTACATTCTTATGGGGGCATCTCTGTTCAAACGCAGATCAGTTCTAGTAGGACAGGCAAACCATGGCCCCAGGCCAATTCTGGCCGGCTGCCTGTTTTTGTAAAAAACTTGGGTTGGAACCCAGCCATGCTCATTTCTTTACGCATTGCTTGGGGTGATTTTGTAGTTGAGACAGGACCATATGGTCTGCAGAACCTAAAATATTTTCTGTCTGGACCTTTACAGAAGAAGTGTGTTGGCTCCTGTCCTAAGAAAAGGCTGAAAGCAAACAAAGCAAACAGGTAAAACAGAGATGATGTTATGTAGTGACGGGTGCAGGAAGTGGGATGGAATGCTTGGGGTGGGGTTTGTAATTTTAAATGGGGTGGTTTGGGAAGGCCTCGAGGAGAAGGTGGATACTTGTAAAGGGCTGGAGGCAGGTAAGGGGGATTTTGAGCAGGGAAGTGACAAGAACTGACTGAAGTGTGAGGACCAGTTAGGAAGCTGTACCAGTAAGGCAGGTGGGAGATAGGTGTCTTGGCTCTGGGTGGAAGAGTGGTTTGTGGGACGTGGTTGGATTCCAGGTTTGTCTGAAGATAGAATCAATGAAACGATACAGAGAAAACGGTCACTGTTCTGCAGGGGGGAAGAAAGCAATGGTAGAAATTAACCAATATGTACATTACCAAATCTGTCCAGGAAAATGACGGAAAAGTTTCTGTTGGAGTCAGCTTCTGGTTGGCGCTATAGGGTCAAGGGGCTTTTCTCAGTTTTTGTTGTTGTTGTTGTTGTTTTTTCACGTTGGGTGAGTCTCGCTATTTCGTTTGCTAGGATTCTTTGGGTTACAGGTCCCTGCTCCCTCCGGTTCTGTTCTTCTTGCTGGCTGAGGCGAGAGGCATCCCACAGTTTTAGGGGTTTTAGGTCCGTAACAGCAAGGGGTGACAGGAGGGTTTAGCTTTCTGCTGTGGTTTTTTAATACTGATAGGAGCCCTGGCCCCACATCATTCTTTCTGAATTGCCCTGGCTGTTCTCGCTTATTCCGAAACATTCTCTTGGCATTTTCTATTGGCTCATGTTAAATTATCAAATTAGTGGAGTTGCTCCTTCTGTGATTTGAATATTCCTAGCTAAGAAGTCGGCAAACCTTCAGTCATTCAAGTCTCTCTTCTTTTTTTTTTTTCTTTTTAAAGATTTTATTTATTTATTTATTTGACAGAGAGACAGCGAGAGAGGGAACACAAGCAGGGGGAGTGCGAGAGGGAGAAGCAGGCTTCCCTCAGAGCAGGGAGCCGGATGTGGGGCTCGATCCCAGGACCCTGGGATCATGACCTGAGCCGAAGGCAGACGCCCAGCGACTGAGCCACTCAGGCGCCCCTCTTTTTTTTTTTCTTTTTAAAAAATTCTGAACAGAATATTTCTTCCCATTATACCTTCTAACTGGAATATTGGTTTATCTCAAAGCTGTTGGTTTCTGGATGTACTGGTGACTTTGAACGTATGACTTCTGTTGTTTTCAGTTGAGTTTTGCATTTTGCAAGTCAGGTATAACGTCATCTGTAAGTAATGTTAATTTTACCTTATCTTCGCAATTTCTATTATTCTTAATATCTTCATTATCTAACTGCAGTGTATCTAGTGCCTTTAGAACAATGTTAATCATAGTGAATTGTGATAATATTTAACTTGTTTCTTTTTCTACTTGAGCTATAGATCCTGTTTAAGGAAATACCCTTTATTCTTACTTTATGGAGAATTTTTTTTTTTGTTAAATCAAGAAAGGGTATTGAATCTTACTGAATGTTCTCTCAGTATCGTGGAAATGATCATGTGTTATTTTTCTTTTGATCTGTAAATATATTGTGAGTATATGAATAGATTTCCTAATATTGGACCATTTTTGTATTCCTGAATTAAATCCTGCTTGGAAATGGGATATACTTTTACTGGATTGCTGGGTTCTTTTTCATATTGTATTTAAGATTTTTATGTTTCTATCTGTGAGTGAGATTAGAACTCACTCATACTTTCTTCGTATGTGTGTGTGTGTGCATGCTCTATTTTTGGAATCAACATTATGCCTCCTTGTTAAAAAGAATGTGCAAATTTCTTAGGCTCTAAAAATGTGTGAGTAGCATTGGAGCTGTTTCTTGAGGATCTGGTAGAATTGCCCTCTCAAAAACATCTTTTGGCCTACTACTCCAAAGTACCTTTTTTAGAAGTGGTTCTTGGACAGTTTCCTCTACTGTAATACAATGGTCTTCATTTTTAATAGCTATAAACTGGTTTGTTTGTTTGTTTGTTTAAAGTAGGCTCCCAGAATGGAGCCCACCATGGGGCTTGAACTCACAACGCTGAGATCGAGACTTGAGCTGAGATCAAGAGTAAGACGCCTAACCGACTGAGCCACCCCAGCACCCCCGTAAACTGTTTTAATTAGGGCATTATGTACCTTGCTTAATTGTGTGGTTTAATGGTCTTGAAGAAGACTGGGTTGGTTTCAAGGAATGCCTTCCAAAATCTAATTCATGATTTTTCAAAGGTCTGGTTAATGGAAAATAATTTGCTCGAGGCAGGGGAGGCAGCTGGATCCTCGTGGCCCCTTTGGAGCTGACAGATACCAGTTTTTCTGATACAGTCCATCCTCATTATGTGTGGATTCCGTGTTTGCAAATTCATCTGCTTGCTAAAATTTACTTGTAGCCCCCAAATCAGTACTTACAGCACTTTTGAGGTTTATTACAGACATGCACAAAGCGGTGAAAAATTTGAGGAGCTCAGTGGGCGCACATTCCCCCCGAGGTCAAACAAGGTGATGCTTGGCCTCATATCAGCTCATGTGGTACACAAGGGTCTGTTTGGGGACTATTTAGTGCTTGTATTTTGCACTTTTGTGCACCGTGTTGGTGATTTTGCTGTTTAAAGTGGCCCCAGGCATAATGCTGGAGTCTGTCCCAGGCACGAGAGGGCTGCGACCAGCCCTTGTGGAGAAGATAACCAGTTTTAGACTCGTTCAGGCACAAGTTATAGTGCAAACCAACTCTATATGAAATCAGGTGTCACGAAACAAACACACATAAAACAAGGTTATGTGCTGATTGGTTGGTGGAAGTGTGTCCAGAGGCTTTGCAGGAACCTCCTCCTATATTCCCTTAGGAGCATAGGTGTGGTAGAGCTCATCCTATGTCTTTGGCTACTTTGCAGAACATAACTACCACGAATAATGAGAAGGAGACCATTAGAATGCTGCTGTAGGACCCCAGGCCAGCAGGGAAGGTGGGCCCTCAGGCGTGGAGGTCCGTGGCGGGGCCCAGGTGAGCTGCTCCGCATCAGGGGCTGCCTCTGTCCCACAAGTCTGTCCACTGGATTCAAGGGTCCTGAAAACCTCCTGCCACAGCAGCCAGATGGCAAGGAGACGGTCGGAGAGAGTTGGGGAGGTTAGGGACCTCTCTGCCAGGGTGGCAGCTGCCTGGGCTGTGACCCAGGGCATCTCTTGCTGGGCAGGCCTGGGGAAAGGCCACGTCGTGGACAGAGACACGCAGAGCAGCAGTGCAGGATGTCCCCACGAACCCACATGTGGATGGGACTCTACCGTTTACAAAGGACGTTCCTGTCGGCCTCTCACCCGGTCCTCACCATCGATTCTGGGAGGGTGGCAGGTTAGACCCATCTTATGGATGGAGTCACTGAGATTCAGAGAGGTTGCGTGGAGTGGCTGCCCAGCTCGTGCAGAGTCGAGTCGGGACCTGAACCCAGGTGTGCCTGACTGCAGATCCAGACGCTGCTCTGTGCCTCCAGGAGCCTGAATTCTCCCCCGGTCTCACCCTCGCCCCTCGCTTTGGACGTGGAGCATCTCTTTCATCAGCCTGATGACATGCATCGGACGTTGTGCGTTCACGGAAGAGGAGGTATCACTGGCCTGTTACCAATACTGAGAGTCAGAGAAGGAGAAAAGGGAGGCTATTCCCGGTCAGGCTCAGCAGCCCCTGTCACTCTGGCGTGTTTGCTGCTGGTTCCCATGTGGCCCAGGCAGCTGTATCCGTGTGTCTGCGCGTGTCCGCAGCTGAAGCTCTGCTCTTCCCCGAGCATCGGATTGCACACAGCCCGTGGATCCGCCTGTGCTCTTCATAGGCATCCTTCTCGAGGAGGGACGAAGACTTGGCTTAGCAGATGGATCGTAACTCACTAGATTGAATGTCAGCACAGAATGTTATTTTCCTTTTTCCCCTTATCGTTGGGGTTACATTACTGGCTCTCATGTAAAACCATAGGAAAGAGGTTTGTGCACACGCCTTTTATTTTTGTGTTTGTTTTTACTTCTCTTGCATAAAGTAGATTCATAGAAGTAGGAGAATGTCCGTTTACTTTTCACAAAGGCAAGAGTGGTTTGTTCTCCAGCAATATATGAGCATCCCAGGGCAGCGCGCCCTTGCCAGCTTTGCTCTTAACAACTTTTTATCATTATTAGAGCGTGATTCACGTAAGACAAAGTGGTCCACGTGGCCACTTGGATGAGTTTTGCTGGCTGTATGAACCTGTGAAACCACCAGCATGAGAAACAATGCGTGGGGACAACCACTGATCTGTTTTTTTTTTTTTTAAGGTTTTATTTATTTATTTGAGAGAGAGAGCGAGAGAGCACAAGCAGGGGGAGTGGCAGAGGGCAAGGGAGAAGCAGGCTCCTCGCTGAGCAGGGAGCCAGACACAGGGCTCGATCCGAGGACCCCGGGATCATGACCTGAGCCGAAGGCAGATGCTTAACCGACTGAGCCCCCCAGGCGCCCCCGATCTGCTTTTTGTCACTGTGGGCAGAAGCCCCGTACCTAGCCTTCTGTGTCTGCCTTCAGCCGGCTCTGAGATCCACCCGCGGTGTCATGTGGTATCGTGTGGCTCAGTAGTTTGGTTTTACTGCCAGTAACCCTCCACCGAGGGGCTGTGTCACGTGTCCACTCTCCGGGTTTCCAGTTTGGGGCTATTATGAATAAACCTTCTAGGAATATCTGTGTACCAGTGTTTACAGAGACACTTGCTTCATTTCTCCCGGGTACGTCCCTAGGAGTGGCTGAATCACCGGCAAATAGATGTTTATAAGAAGCTGCCCATTTTCCGAAGTGGGATTTTTGTAAATACCAAATTTGCCCTTTCCAAAATGACAGCTTGTTGTTTGTAATGAATTTTTGATTACTTGTGAGATTCGTGTTTTCCCACATTTTTGTTAACCAGTTACATTTCCTTTTTGGTATGTTACCCATTTGTCTGTTAGGGTCGGTAGGCATTTCCTTTCATCACTTGCTGTGATCTGAGTTCTTTGTATATTACGGACACCTGTTACTTAACCTCGCCTTGCTCTCCCCAGATTTTCACGCTACCTTTCATTTCAGGGATGCCTCTCTTGGACAAGAGGGCAGTTTTAGATGTCGAGGAGGGCAGCTCTTGACCTTTGTGATTTCCCGGGTGTCGAGATGGTCTTGCGGGCCTGTTCCACCATGGTGATGCCACGGCCCCTTCTGGTGCTTGTCCTGGCGGCTCTTTGCCTTGAACGCCTCTTCCGTCTTGCGATGGGCCTTCTTCACCTCGTGTTAGAGGGAGGTGTGTTGGAGTTTGACTGTCTTCCTGCTGGGCTGGTCATGCCGGAACTGAAATAGTAACGTTCATGAATTCTGTCTGTGCGGCATTCCACAGCGGGCGGCGAGTCTCTAAGCCCCTTGTTGCGTTCGGAGCTCCCTGGCGCCGGGTCTCCTAACTCGCAGGTGCTGGGCGCCCCGTGGCAGCAGGTGCTCTGGGAGGCCTGGGTGAGGGTCGGCCCAGGCTGGACACCCGCTCCTCTTCTCTCCCATTGAACCTTCTCAGCGCACGCGGTAGGCCCACCCGCCGCCCCATGCAGCTCCCCACGGTCTGAGTGTGGAGTCATCGCTTCAGGCCCCGGAGAGCCCGGCGAGGGGGGCTTGCACGCAGAGGGCTCTTTTGGGAGATATTTCTTAAGTCAGGCCCTGTGGCTGACAGAAGGTGGCCCAGGCTTCAGGTGGATGGCCCTGGCTGGGCCACCTCCCGACTGTGGGCCCCTGGGCAAGTTGCCCCCTCCCTGAGCCTGTTCAGTTGGGCTAAGCTGTTTATTTAGCCAGCACTTATGGAGTGCCTGCTGCATGCCCGGCACTTTGCTGGGCTCTGAGGTCTGGTGGTCCCGACTCCTGGGACGCTTTCCTGCTGCAGGGGACAGACAGCAAACTTGAAAACACCAGGGGTGATGAGCTTGTGACTGCAGTAAAACCAGATGATGTGACAGGGAGAACCCAGGGGGCACGTCTAGTATGGGATCAGGAGAGGTTCCGTGAAGAGGCGACATTGCAGCTTAAGAGAGATGCAGTGAGGAGCTGCCTGGGCTGGGGTCCCAGGGCAGAGGAGTGGAGGCTGAGGAGCAGCAGGGACAAAGCGCCCGAGGGGGTGAGGGCTCAGGTCAGCGTGCCCTGGAGGCCGGTGACCGGGGACGGAGTGGGGACGGGGCTGTCATGCAGCATCGGTGAGAACTCTGGGTTTTATTCAGAATTCCATGGGAAGGCTCTAAGGCAGGCAGGGAAAGATGCTTAAATAAAAGGTGGGCTGTCGGGGCTGAGGTGGTGCTCGCTCAGGCCAGGGCTGGCAGTGAGGGTGGGGAGAAGGACTCGGCCTCTGGTTGCTGGGAGTTTGGTGGGGAGCGTTTGTGTGGTGGAACTGGCGTGGGCCTGGCACCAGCCCCCTCCGAGATCTTGTTTGGGTGTGGCCCAGAGAGGGAGGGCGGCCTTGGAATAAATGCTGGCCGGCAGTGTGGTTCTGGCCCCTGGGGCCTGCAGACTGTCCTCATGACCCGGGGTGGGTGAGCTGTGGAGAAGGTGTTCTTGGCGCTGTCAGGCAGGGAAACGGGACCCCTCGAGTGGCCCCCGCTGGGCGCGTAGGCTGATAGAGAGCACACGCGTGCATATTTTGTGCCACATCCAGAACTTCCTCTTGAAACCAGACCCCTCATCCCCCAGCCTGGGAAGCCGTCCCGCCCACGGCGCTCCCGGGGTCCACGGCGCTCCCGGGGTCCACGGCGCTCCCGGGGCGGGACAGCTGCTCGCCAGGCAGTGGTGGGGAGCATCCGGTTCCTTCATCTCGCCAGGTTGCTGAGCGTAGCGCGGAGCATTTTTCCGGAGCGGGAGTGCGGGGTCGGACAGGTCCGAGGGCCTCAGCAGTCTCTAACTCTGTGAACTTGAGAGCGTCCTTGAACCTCTTGAGGGCCGGTCTCTTTTGTGCTGGGGGCAGTGATGACAGCTGAAGGTGATAACCTGCGTGGCGTGTGTGGCCCGGGGCCCACAGGAGGCTAGCGCGTCTCGAATCGCAGCTGATGCTCTGCTCATCATCGTCGACGCTGACTGGGCGCCTGGCTACCACGGGGCTACTACCAGGTGACTTCTGTTAGCACAACGAAAGGGATCACCTGCGGAAGACAGCACCTGGCCCTGAGGACACACTGGTGGCGACCCTCTGCGTCTCTGTGGCGGGTGGGGAGGTTTGAGCCGTGACCCCTGCTCATCACAGCAGAGATGCTTCTGGGGGGCTTCCCGGGACCCGCAGGGAGGGCGCCTTTGCTCACCTTTGCAGGGGATCTGTGGTGGTGTGACATCCTGTTGTCAGAGCGTGGCAGGAACCTCTAAGGAGTGATGCAGGATGACGCAGACAGGGGGCTTGGTTCCACCCTGGGGCCGACAGGCAGGCCCACTGACCCGGACCCCTGATCGGAAGACCCCTTCTGTTTTCCTCCCCCTGGGAGCCACGCAGGGTGGGGCGGGGGTGTGGGCCACAGGCTGCGGGCAGTGGCCAGGCAGGGGGCACGGGCTGGTTTGGAGCCCGGGTTCTTTGGTCGCTGTGTGGCTGAAATGAACAAAGCCTGGGCTTTCTGCAAGCGACCCCGTCTTCCAAAGCCTAATGGCTGAGCCCCCAGGAGGCGAGTCAGGGGACCTGGTGGGGCCGCTGAACTGCCTGTGATGGCAGGGAGGGGGCCCAGCACCGGCAGGCTCTCAGGTTCCCCATCTCTAAGGGTGGGGATTAGGTCCTTCTGCCGCCAAAGTACGAGGACTAGGTCACAGTGGTAAAGTATTTTCTGGAGAAGAGAGGAAGAAACCAGCAACAATTTCATATTTTGATTATAAGAAATAGCTCCGTCGCGTATCTCGAAACTGCGTCGGATCTGCCCAGATAGGGAGGAAGCCCACGTGGGTTGAGCCTGCTCTGTGCCAGGCCCGGGCTCTGTCTGTGCCAGTTCCCTGCCAGGTGTCGGGCGGTCGACATTCACTGAGGAACCTGGGGACCAGAGAGGCCAGACGGCCTGCCTGCCGTCCCTCAGCAAGCGGCGGAGTGGGAGCAGAAACCCGGGTCTTTCCCACCAGAGCCCGTGGGCTTTTTCTCCTCCTGCGGGCAGGATTACGACAGAGATTTACGGATCCTAAAGAAACAGTATCTGTAATAAAAAGAAGAGCCGTCCCCCGCCTGCCAAGGAAGATCAAGGGAGAACAGATCTGGCTGATGACAGGCTCCACTACACGCAGGGGTGAGGGAGGGGGTGGGTGCCTTCCCTGCTGTCTGCCGGCAGCCTAGGCTGGCTGGCACAGGCCGCTGTTCCTTTAAGTCCGGTTCTCCGGGGGAATTGCCGCAGCCTGGGGCGGGGGTGGGGGATGCTGGCCGAGGGTGGTGCCCGCCTCTGGAGCTCCCTCCAGAGCCGTCTGCTCCCAGCCCAGCCAGCCAGTGACGCCGCCTCTCGCCTCTTGTTAGGGCTTTCCTGCCCAACGAAGCTGCTGATTCATCCACGCTGGAGTTGCCGGGCTGTGGGGCTGGGGCCCGGGGCTCTCGCTCAGGCTCTCTGGGCGGAGGCATTGGGCCTGCCGGGAGGTGTCCTTGAGCCCCTGTCCCCTGGCTAGGAGGGCATGGGGGGGGCGGTGAGGGAGCAGGGGGCTCTGGACATCACGGAGCCCCAGCAGACCTCTGACCAGAAATGTAGGTTGGGGGTGGGGAGGAGGGGGAGACAGGGCCTGGCCAAGGTCACATGCAAGGGCCAGGTTGACTCATCCTTTCTCACTCTTCTCCGGCCTCCCTCGGCAGGGTGCTTCAAGGATGACCGCATCGTCTTCTGGACTTGGATGTTCTCTACCTACTTCATGGAGAAATGGGCGCCGCGGCAGGACGACATGCTTTTCTATGTGCGCCGGAAGCTGGCGTACCCGGGCAGCGAGGGCAGCGTGGACGGGAGGAAGGTGAGCAGCCCCCTCCGGCCCCAGCCAAGCGTCCTTGTGGGGTCTGCCCTCAGCCGCCCAGGTGGGCTTCCCTGCAGACCTCAAGCAGGTCATCAGGGGCAAACACTGTTCACTGAGCACCTACTGGGTGCCAGGAGCCGTGTGGAGACGGTCACAGGTGCCAGCTGGTGGGGGGACGTATACGTTACTACTGATCTTCACCAGGGCCCTGAAAGGCAGTGATGACATCACTGTTGTCCCTTTGAGGAGACAGGTTCAGAGGCGAGGTGGTTTGGCCAGCATACTGTTAAGTAAATCAACGGGAGAGCAAAGCCTCGAGCCCAGAGTCCAGGGTCCTCCCTGGCCAGGGGCACGGAGATGAGGAGGAGGCCCGGCAGTTCCGAGCCCCCACCATGCAGCAGGCACGGTGCTGAGCTCTTTCCTTCTCGAACCTGTTGTGTCCTCCCCGCAACTCAGCAGGGCAGGTGGGGAGACCAGGGTCTCAGGGATAAAGTGACTGAGCTGAGGTGTTTCGTCCACTGAGTTTAGGTGTGTGGAGGAGTTAATAAAACAGCCTTTGCCTGTTCCCTTCTGTTTTTCAGAAACGCTACTAGTTTGTAAAATGTGTAAGCAACCTGTATGCCAAACAGGGGAATGCACTGTTTGCCTTTAATCACAAAAATGGGAGGGCTCTGGAGGCAGGTATGGAACTCACAGCCACCTTGGCCCCAAGGCCAGTGCCCTCTGACCCCTGGGCCACGGCTTGTGAGCTTGCCTGTGTGTCAAGTGCATGGAGCCCTTTCCCTGCTGTGTGCCTGTTCTTGGAGCTGGTCACATACAGCCTAGGTGTCCTGCACATGGACAGGCCTGGTGCCCGCTGCAAAGGAGACACAGTGACTTGCATGTTGGCAGCCAGAGAGCTGGTCTGCCGTGGGCTCAGGGTGAGTCTGGTGCCGTCACAGGACAGGGTTCGGTGTTGGACAGGTTGAGTCTTAGGCGCCAGTGGGCCATCCAGACGGGGATGTCCTCCAGTGGCAGATCTCCTGTGGGTTGAAACTCAGCAGAGAGGCCAGGGACAGAGGCAGAGGTCTAGGACCATTGGCTCCAAGATGGTACCTGGGGCCATGGGAATTTGTGGGAAGAGGAGGGAGACTTGGAGGTGTGACAGTCACAGATGCCTAGGACAGAGCTCTGAGTTAGCTGACCCTGGAGGGACCAGCAGGAGACTGAGCGGCTGGCCAGGTGGGGTGCCAGGAGGAGAGGGCATGACCAGCGGGGACGCGGGACCTGAGGAGCCAAGTCCAGCAGGATGAGAAGGGGGATGGGCCGTTGGACCTGTGACCAGAGGCTGGGAAGGCGTGGGTAGAGCAGCCTCAGTGGTGGGCAGGGACCCAGGCTGTACTCAGCGTGGGCAGGGGGTGCCCTCTGGCAGGGATGAAGAGAGGGCCCCAATGGGTAGAATTGGGGGTGGGGGGAGCAGGTATTGGTGGAGAGATCCATGAGCTGAGCACCTCGGGAGCCTGGCCCAGAGCTCCTCAGTACCTGCTCACCATGCCTGCCCTGTCTAGGGGTGCAGCTGGGAGACCAGCTTTTCCAGCTTTGTCTCCCCCGACTTGCCCTGTGACTCCGCGGCTCAGCCTGTCCTGGGAAGGGGGCTGGGCAGATGCTCAGTGAGGTTAAGGTCCTCTCATTGCGCACACGTGGGAGGCCAGATGCGTGGGATGGTGTGAGCACGTGAGTCTCCTGGCAGAGGGCGGTGAGCACCTAGGGAGCCTCACTGCCAGGGACGCCCACTGTGGGCATGCTGTCCTCTCTCAGCTTGGCCCTGGGGCACGGGCTCCTACCGCCAGGGCTCACCTGCAGAACTGGAACGGGGAGCTTTCAGCCCAAGGGCAAGCAGCGAGGGGGCAGCCTGTGGCATGTGCTGCAGACTCTGGGTTTTGTTTGTTTGGGTTTTGGGGGTTTTTTTGTTTGTTTGTTTGCAAAATCTTGATCTTTTCCCAAAGGCAGCCTGCTGAGACCAGAGGCTCTAATAAGGATCTGAGATAGCTGGACCTTGAATTTTGGTGCCGGGAGAGGCCCCAGCTCTGGTTAGGGATGATTTTCTTAGCCCAGCCCACCTGGAATTCTCCAGGAGGCAGGAGAAGGGAGAGGCCAGGTGAAGAGGTAGGAAGAAAAGTTCCCCGGATCCAGAACTGAGGAGTTTGGAGCAGGAGTCCTGGGACCATGTGCAAACTTCCTGGAAGGTTTGGGGGTGTTGAGGTCAGCCCGGGGAGCCTGAGTACACAGGGGCATGTGGCAGTCCAGCTGTTGACTTGCTAGAATGTTCCATCGAACACTGCAGTGAGCTGTAGGCAGATGCCCCTCCCCCCAGCACTGGGAGCCCAGGAATGACTCAGACCTGGCCCTGTCCTCAGGGAGCAGACAGCATCGTGAGTGATCACAGAGTGGTCAGTGCTGCGGTAGTGAGAGAACGGGGGACAGCCGGGAGCCCACACAGACAAAGCTGTGACATCGGGCCTCAGTGTTGTAGGACAGAGAGAGGGGTCCACGGTGGCCTAAGGACATTCCCACTGGAGGGACTAGCCTAGGAGGTGTTGGGAGGGGTGGGGGGGCGCCAGGCACACACGTGACCCGGCACCTACAAAAGGGGACCGTGTCTGTAGTGTTTGGAGGGCAGGGGGTGGGCAGCGATGTGGGGAGACCCTGCAGGCCTGAAGGGTGCAGGGTGGGCAGGGAGGGGCAAATGGGGAGACCGGACAGCCGTGGCCCAGCAGCCTCTCTGCCCCCACCACTCAGAAGAACAGAAAGCAAGGAGAGCCCCAGGCAGGCGCCTGCGCACTGCGGGCTCTCTGCGGCCAGCCAGGGCCACCTCCCGCCCCCTCCCCAGCCTGCAGCTGAGCTGGTACCCAGTTGCCATAGCAACCTGCGGGCTTCCTGTGTTAGGCCGGTGGTGGTGGTGGTGGGCGGATGGGTGGACGGCCACCTCCAGGCAGGTTGAACAGAAGCAGTGTGCGTGGGACAGGAGGCTGGGATCCCCATGCCCTGCTGCAGGGCCCGAGGGACCACCTCGGAGGCTCCCTTCTTAATTAACTTGGGGTCACATAGCTGGAGACCGAGAAGCCAGGCTGGAGTCCATGTCTGTGTGAGCAGCTGCCCACGCAGTAGTCGGGCAGGAGGCGCCAGGACTCACCTGCGCCCTGTCCCCCCCAGCTGGCCGAGGCTGAGCCCGAGGTGGAGGTGGAGGTGTACCGGCGTGACTCCAAGAAGCTGCCGGGCCTTGGAGACCCTGACATCGACTGGGAGGAGAGTGTCTGCCTGAACCTCATCCTGCAGAAGGTACAGGGCGTGGTGGGGCCGGGGCCCCTGCGGGCGGCCGGGCAGACCCCTCCACGCATGCTGTCCTGCGCGCTCTCTTCCAGCTGGACTACATGGTGACCTGTGCCGTGTGCACACGCGCTGATGGGGGGGACATCCACATCCATAAGAAGAAATCCCAGGTAAGCCCCCAGGCCCCCTGACTGCTAGCTCAGCCCAGAAATGGCAGCCCTGTGGCTGCTCAGCGTTTGGGTGGGGGAGACAAGTCCTCCCCTCCCTCCCTCCTCCTCCTCCTCCTCCTCCTCCTCCTCCTCCTCCTCGCTTCCCTGCCTGGAGGGGCAGGTCTGACCAGAAACCCGTCTAGCTCCTCGCAGAGTGGTTCCCTCTGGCTTTGGCCTGGCTCTGAGCCGTGTGACCACAGTGACCTGTCCCTTGAGTGGCTGTGGGCCTGGGTGCAGGGCAGGGCCTCGCCTCACTCAGTCCTTCAAATCCCCTTCCTTTCAGCAAGTGTTTGCGTCCCCCAGTAAACACCCCATGGACAGCAAGGGGGAAGAATCCAAGATCAGCTACCCCAACATCTTCTTCATGATCGACAGCTTCGAGGAGGTGAGCTGCTCGTGCCCAGCATGTCTCCCCAGGCCCTCGTCAGGGCCGCGAGGGCAGTGGGGAGTGGGGCGATCCTGACTCCTATCCCTGTGGCCCCCGCTCTTCCTGGCGCTGGACTGGGGCCAGTGGGGTTCACCTAGCTCCGAGCCTGTTTTCTCAGCTGTAAAATGAGCGTCATGATCACGTGGCCTACTTACCCATCAGGGTCGAAGATCACACCAGCTCGTGAATGGGAAAATGCGTCATAAACTCCTATATGCAAGGGCTGCCCGGGCAGAAGGAGACATTAGGATGGCCATAAACCTCCAAACAAGTGCCTCCACGCCACGGGATGCTAGGGTGTCAGAGGGGGCGGGGCTGTGGGAGTTTCTGGGCCAAGCTTCTGTTTTCAGGCTGGGAAAACTGGGACTCATGGCAGAAAGTGACTCACGCGGGCCACACCAGCACCCTGCCCCCGACCCTGCCCAGCCTGCCCAGCTGCTCCCTGCTGCCGCCAGGGTCCCCATAGCGGTGCTGGTACTCACCTAGAGGCGGTCAGGACCCCAGGGAAGACTCACGAAGAAGGGAGCCTGTGTTTCAGGGTCTCTCCTCGATTGGTTGGTGCCTTGGAGCACTTTCGGCTCAGGGGACTAAGTGCCGTCTCCAGGCTGGCATGGCCCGTTCGTGGCAGAGCCAAGATTTGAACCTGAGTCCGTGTGACCTTGAAGTGGGGTCGGTGCACAGCCCCTGGAGCAGGGGTGTGGGCGGGAGGGCGGCAGGGGGTGGAGCCGGGGAGCCAGGCTGTGGGCTGCGTGGTGCGTAGCTGTCCTCCTTGTGCCCCCTCTCAGGTGTTCAGCGACATGACGGTGGGGGAGGGAGAGATGGTCTGCGTGGAGCTGGTGGCCAGTGACAAAACCAACTTGTTCCAAGGGGTCATCTTTCAGGGCTCCATCCGCTACGAGGCACTCAAGAAGGTGTATGACAACCGAGTAAGTGGGAGGACAGGCCCTCCACGGCCCCCCCGTCCTTGCCCAGCTCCTCAGAGCACCTGCGGCCCCCGGGCCCCTCTTAGGTGGCTCAGGGACTGCGTTCTGTTGTGTCCCTCCTCGCTCACCTGGACGCACTGGATCGGAGGGACAGGTGGCCCCACCCTGCGTGCAAACACTCCCGAAATGGACCCTGGTGGTGGGGTGGGGGAGGAACCCAGGTGGACAGATGGCTGTCCTGCAGCTGGGCCTCCCCCCCTGAGGCTGGCGTCTCCCAGGGGAGGGGTGGGGGGTGGTCTCGGACTCCCCGGGGCAGGTTGTGTTCCCAGCCTGGCGCTCGGCCTGCTGCGAGGCATGGATCATGGGGCGGTGGGAGGAGCGTCTGCCCGAGCCCCAAGTATTCCAGCAGTACCCTGCCTGCTGGGGGGGCCCTGGCCAACGGGGTCCATCGCCCTGAGAGGAAAGCGGGCAGCCCTCAGGGGCCACTCTCTGAGGGGCAATCGTCCTCGCGACCCCGTGTTCCCAGGAAGAGGCCATCCCTACGGGGGCTGACTCAGGCCATCTCCCACCTGTCCACAGGTGAGTGTGGCTGCCCGTATGGCACAGAAGATGTCATTCGGCTTCTACAAGTACAACAACATGGAGTTTGTGCGCATGAAGGGGCCCCAGGGCAAGGGTCATGCGGAGATGGCAGTTAGCCGCGTGTCTACTGGTGACACATCCCCCTGCGGGACCGAAGAGGATTCCAGCCCGGCCTCACCCATGCATGAGCGGGTAAGGGCTGCACAGCTCAGGGAGGGGCCTCCCGTCCCTCGGATCCGCTTCCCACCGCCTCCCTGATCCTTAAAGTCCCCCGGTGAGGTAGGTGTCATTATCCCCACCCTCTAGGGAGCAGGCTGAGGTTCAGAGAGGGCCGTGACTTGCCCAAGGTCACACAGCAGGTTAGGGCGTGGGCCAGGGATTTTTTGTGCTTCCCTGAGCTGCCGCTGCAGCTGGGCCCAGCTGAAGGGAAACACAGGCTGGTCCCGGCACCTGCCTCAGAGGGCCTGCTGGCCGAGCCTGGGCACACGACCTGGGGAGTGCCCTGGGGATGCTGACGAACTAGCCTCCCCTCCCGCCCTGTGAGGCTCGGGAAGAGAACACGGGGTCCCGGACCACCCAGCTCTTCCCTCTGCCCGGCCCCCTTGTTTACGAGGTGTTGTGCATCTTTGAGTATTGGGAGTCCCCACAGCAGCCCGGTGGGTAGACATGGGCGTTCCCGTCTGCAGACCGGGAAACTCAGGCTTGATGGATTGACTGGCGCCGCCCCAGGTCTCACGGCTCTTGTGTGACAGCACCGAGCCTCTGAGCCCTGCTCTTTCTAGGCCACCGTCCTTCCCCAGGGGTGGGAAGCCGAGGTCAGTGGCAGCTTCATTCCCAGGACCCCCAGTGGGGCCCAGGGCTCGGGCGGGAGAAAGTCGCGAGCCCGCAGGCTGCTCAGAGTGGTGGGTCTCGGAAGGGGACAAGAAGGTGCGGGTGCTGGGGGCAGGGAAGCAGCTTTGGCCAGCCCATCTGCAGAACGGGCTTGGGGGTGAGACTGGGCTGGAGTCCAGGTGTTGCTGCTCAAGTGACCTGGGACAGGTTTCGGCCTGTTTTCTCGTCCAGAAATGGGGAGCACTGGTGTTGGGAGGCTCAGGGGCTGCTAACACAGCCAGCAGCTGGTGCGGGCGTGATCCGCTGGGGACGATGACTGAAGGACATAAAGCACGCCGCAGTGCTGACGTGCCCCAGACAAGGAAGCGTGTGTTTGCTAGACTTTTCATTCTGTAAGACTGTTAACATGCATATCTCCAGGTAGTCAGCGTGTTTCTTCCTCCTCTTTATGTCCTTTCTCGTTTTGTTCCTTCTGCAATGAATGTGATTGAAAAGCAGAATAGAAACAGTCCGTGCTGTTCTCTTTTTTTTTTTTTGCAAAGACATGGGTGAGGGTTCCAAGCAGGGGCCTCTCTCGTCTTTCAAGTAGCGGTTGTTGATACATTTCCAAGCTGATTTCTGAGAAACGGAGTCTAATTCTTCTCCCTGGTCCTAAACTGCCCACCGAGGCCCTGCAGAATGTGTCTGTGGAAGTCCTCGTGAAGATGTGGCCTGGGCTCTGGGCTGGACCGGCCTGGGTGCTGCTTCCGGCCATGCGTTTGCTGACCGACTACTGATACGTTACCAGACCTGCCTGAGCCTGGCTCTTCCTGTCCACCAAATGGGAGTGATAATCTCTCCCTCCCAGGGTGGTAGTTGGGGGTGAAGGCCATGGTTCCTGGCTCGGGAGCAGGGAGGCCCGGGGTCAAGGGAAGGGACCTGCCAGGGTCACGCAGCTGCCAGTGGCTGGACCTGACCTCCTGGGGGCTGCCTGGGCCCCCGCCACCTCTGTGCTTACTGTCGCGTGTCCCCCTTTTCCGGAGGGGTCATTTGTAACCAGCTCGTGACAAATGCAGACTCTGTGTGTATTGTGGTTTCTGGTGTTTTGTTTTTTTTCTCTATCTTTGGAAAACTTCCCTGGCTTATGGGAGGACCGTCTGGAGCCCAGCGGCCGCCGGGACTTTGATCGATGTCGGAAGCCGTGACGAGGAGGCTGACGGGGCTCCTGAAGTTTCAGTCCCAGCTCACCTTGTTCCTCAGATTCTTGTTTGCATGGGGAGGAGGGAGGAGATGGGCCAAGTTCCCTCTGCCTGGAACGCCCTTCCCCCCCTTCTTCACCTGGCGAACTCCTACTCGTCCTTCAAGACCCATCTCGAGTGGCATCTCCTCCAGGAAGCCTTTCCTGATTTCCCAGGCTGTGGACTCCTGTTGCTCTGTGCTCCCCTGTATCCTGCTCTTCCTTTTCTCTGTCTCAGCAACCAGCCTTCAGTCTGTGGTTGTCACTTTCCAAGTCTGTCGCCCCTCAGCAGACTGTGAGCTCCTTGAGGGCAGGGAGCGGTGTTGTGTGCCTGTCTGTCCCCGGTGCTGCTCCCGCCTGACCCTGCGTGGCTGTGCGTGTTTGTGCAGAATGTTGTTGAGTGTGGTTACAAGACGAGGGGATGGAGGCCTGGGCCGCTTCGCCATTGCCCTTCACCAGAGGGTGCTGGGGCTGAGAGGGATGGGGGGGCATCTTAGCCAAGGGGAAGAAATTGGGGTGAGGAGCATGGCCTTAGGAGGCAGAAGACCTGGGCCGAATCCTGGTTTTGCCCCCATCCTGCTGGGTGACCTTGGGCAGGTCAAGGTCGCTGTCCCACCTTATTTCCTCATTGGTCCAACGGGCTTCATACCAGTTCCCATCCCGTGGATTGGTTGGGACGCGTCCATGGATGTGTGTGCCGTGGTGGGGACTTGAGCGGCGTCAGCAGTCTTACTTCGGCCGGCCGGGGTTCGGGGCCCACGGAGGGCACCCGGCTCCCCCTTGGGTGGAGCTGAGGCCCTTCTGCCCTCCCTGAGCTGGAACCGGCTCCGAGCGCCCGCTCAGCCTCAGGGAGGCCGGCCCTCCGGCGGGTGGCATCGGGACCCAGGCGGTATAGACGGGCTGCTCCGGTGACTATGGCTCTTTGTCCCCAGGTGACCTCCTTCAGCACGCCCCCCACCCCGGAGCGGAACAACCGGCCCGCATTCTTCTCCCCATCCCTCAAGAGGAAGGTGCCCCGGAACCGGATCGCTGAGATGAAGAAGTCTCACTCGGCCAATGACAGCGAGGAGTTCTTCCGTGAGGACAACGGCGGGGGTGAGCATGCTGCTTATGACCCTGGGCCCTCTGGGTTCATCCTCGCATTCACGTCTGGGGGGCCAGCGGGTGCCAGGGTCCCCTCAGGGCTGGGGATGGAGCTGTGGATGGACAGACAGAAATCCCCGCCTCGAGGAGCTTCTAATCTGGG
This sequence comes from Phoca vitulina, assembly GCF_004348235.1. Classification (NCBI taxonomy): domain Eukaryota; kingdom Metazoa; phylum Chordata; class Mammalia; order Carnivora; family Phocidae; genus Phoca; species Phoca vitulina. The sequence continues at coordinate 30,454,381 of NW_022589722.1, read as the reverse complement.
GTCAGAATAGGAGGCAGGACAGGAGGCTTGCAGACCTTTCCCGAGTTGATGGTCTGACTGCTCCACACAGAGGGTTCAAGAAACCCTTGCCTAGTGTGAGGTGAGCTCTCCGGTTCATTCCCGCCTTTTGTGCCTTCAGGCTGCTGCTTTGGCTGGTCCTCAGTGCCCTCCCTCCAGAACCTGCGCAGGGGCGTCCCTCAGGCTCTCCACGGGGCTCACCCACCCTCTGTCTGGCGGCCTCCTGGGTGTCTCTGCCTGGAGCCGGCGGGGGGCCCAGGCTAACCCCCGCTTGCGCTGCAGTCCCTCCCAGCAAACCCGCAGCTTCTCACTGCCCTGCAGCCAGCGAGCCAGTGCGGGGGGGGCGGGGCACCCTCATCTAAGCAGCAGGAAGCCCTTGGAAGGTTTAAGCAAGCTAATGACAAAGTCAGATCCGCATCCTGAAATACCGCCCAGCGGTCCCTGTGGAGAAGGACTATAGGAGGGCAGGCTGGCTGTCAGAGACAAGGTGTGAGCACCCTGCGTGTGTGCTGGGGGGCTGAAGGGATGGCCGACAGCATGGGGGGGTTGCTGGCGGGAGCTGGGACTGTGGCCTTGAAAGGAAGAGACACCAGCCCTTATTCTGAGTGCCAGGGCCCAGAGACGGACGGGCCTGGCCTTGACCTGCTCTTGTGTGTGCTTGGGCAAGTGCCTTCCCCACCTCAGCTCCTTTCCAGATCAGTAGAAAAGGGCTGATAACCACCCAGCCTGCCTCTCTGGGTGACCCAGAAGAATGGGTCACGGTGATGGGTCCTCCCAGCCTCGCCCTGGGTCCTGCAGGCTGGTGGTGCTCAGTTCCAGTGACAGACGAGGCCACAGGGAAGCGGAGAAGTAACACAATGTGGCGACAAGCCAGACCCCACGGAAGAGCCTCTCCAGGGCAGCTGGAGGGGAGGGGAGGGGAGGGCAGGGCTGGCTAGGCAGCGGGGAGTTGGGGGGGTCACAGGCCAGGGCCTGGCAGCTCTGGGGCAGGTATGGGGCGTGGAGGGGCTGGTGGCAAAGGGCCCAGGCTGAGGCAGAGGCGGTTCCCGGGGTGGGAGGTGCTCTCCCAGTCCTCCCTGACGCGGCCTTCTCCCCTCTAGCGGATCTGCACAATGCCACCAACCTGCGGTCTCGGTCCCTGTCTGGCACGGGGCGGTCCCTGGTCGGGTCCTGGCTGAAGCTGAACAGAGCGGATGGAAATTTCCTTCTCTATGCACACTTGACCTACGTCACTTTGCCGTTGCATCGGATTTTAACAGGTAACGCAGGCTGACGTAGAAAACAGCATCACTTTTCATGGGGGTGTCGGTAACCCTGTCCCTCGTTTCAAGTCCAGGGCCCGTCAGTGGGTGTCTGTGTTGGGTTCTCGGCCTCTCTGAGAAAGCCACGGCCCCTCCTGTCCCCCCTTGAGTGGCTGCAGAGCCCCGGGGGGGTGGGTTACTGGTTGGGGGAGCGGTGAGGTGGAGCTCTCGGGGCCCCTCCTGACCAGGGCCCGCGCGGCGGTGCCGGGCGACGGCTCCCGAGTCGGGCCGGCCCGCGTCGGAGCCCCACTTCCACTTGGCTCGTGGGGCTGTGCAGCCGCCCCACGACCATCCCCCGTCTGTAAATCGGAACCACAGTAGTGGGGCACTTTGGTGGGGGCGCGGGAGGAGATGCGCGCAAGCACGTAGCCCGGACTGCCCGCGTAAACGGCGCCGTCGGGGGCCGGAGCGCCCGGGGCCTTCACCTCCTTGTCTCGCCCGCCCCCTCCCGCCGCCCTAGACATCCTGGAAGTGCGGCAGAAGCCCATCCTGATGACCTAGCCGTGTGCAGAGCCTGCGCAGAGCCCCCCAGCCCTGCCCAGCCCTGGGGGTGCTGCCAAGTGCCTAGCTGTCCACCACCACCGGGGTCTTCTGTCACAACCCAGCGCCGTCGCCGGAGCCAGGCGGGGCCGCTCGACTCCTGGGGCCAGGGCCGACTCCACGAACACCAGCCCAAACTGAAGTGCCTCTTCCTCCTCCCCTGCTGGCTCTGCTCCTGCCCCTGCGCCCGCCGCCCCCCCGCCCATCTCGGGAGCGCCCTCTGCACCCCAGAGGACCAGAGATGCCAAGAGGCTGTAAGAGAGAGCAGAGGAGCAGCCGGGGTCCAGAGTGTGTCCAGACCCGCCGACCCGACGTCCACACTCAGACCGCGGGTGGAGAGACCACCCGGCTGGGGGCACGCAGAGTGTCGGCGTGTCGACGCCTTCCTAAGGAGAACTGGCTCAAGGTTTCGTGCTGCTGCGCCCGTGAACTTCAGCGTCCGAGTTAGTCCCGACTTGTCCGCCCTCCCTTGTTTACCGCTTGGTTACAAATGGGTTGCCTCGGGGAGAGGGGGCACACGGCTGTCTGAGGGGTTTGCCCTGGGCTGGGAATACCTCACCCACGCCCGGTTCCAGAAAGGCCTCGAGCTGAGCAGACAGGCCCCGATCCTGCCAGAATGGCCTTTGCTTCCAGCCAAAGAGCACCACCAACACACACACACCTCCACCCTGGAGATACCCCGCTCTGCGCCTCGGCTGGCGTGACCCACAGAATTTGGACTCCGAGGGCAGGTGGGACGGCTTGGTAGTCAGACAGAAGAGGGTTAGGGGGGTGGGGTTGGCTTCCTCCCAGGAAGGTTCTAGGTAGAACCTCCGTCCTCGGGGGGGCCAGGGAGGGGATAGGGTGTTTCCTGGAGCTTGCTTGCTTTGACTGAGTGCGCTGGTCCCATTTCTCAGACCAGCTCACTGAGGCAAAGAGGAATTGACCTCCAGGCAGCTGGTCCAGTGGGTTTGTGTGAGCGGCCGTGCGGCTCCGGGCTCAGCCGCGGCCTTGTTCGGGCTGGAGGGATTCCCACCTGTGATGGATGACACGTTGTGCTCTTCTCAAAACCACGAGCCTTCTCGAGTGGAAGCGGTTCCCTGCCCCATTGGGAATAAACCGTCAGCTGGGTCTCTGTTGCTATGTTGTTTTGTTTGAAGTCCCCAGGAATATTTGAGGGTTTGCTGTCGTGCACGGAGACCCTCTCTGCAAGGAGAGAAGGGGTTGGAGGGGCTTGTTCTCCCATCTGTTTTATTCTGCGCGCTCCAAGGGTTTGCGCTGGGCTCCGGGAACAGGGGCTACTTTGGGGCTTTCTCTAGATTTTGTACGCTGTTATTAAAGCAAGCTATTGCATTTCATTATGCCTCAGTTGGCCCACCTGTAAAATGGGGCTGATACCACCTACCTCATGAAGTGTCCAGGGTTCCGGTGCACGACTGGGTCAGGCAGCCTTTCTGCAGAGCTTGGGTTGGTGGGGGACTCTTGGGAGGCTTCCCCCGCCATCACCTGTGTGGTGGGGCTGGGCTGGAACATTCTCGCCTTCTCTGGCAGTGCCCAGCTCACGCTTGGCTGAATCCCAGCTGTCTGCACAATTTCACGTTCCAGAGCAGTGTTTCAGGACAGCACAGAGTCAGGCCTCGCCGCCAAGCGCTGGAGCGGAGCCTCTGCTCCCTGAGCGCGGCCCCATGTTCCAAGAGTGTTCTCCAGGGGAGCCAGACGCCGCCCCCAAGTTTGTGTCCAGGGTGGCTAAAATACAGCTTTTTCTTCAGGAATCCTTTCTCCCTGGTCATCCGGGGTCTGAAGACTCTGGAACTCAGGTCCTGGGAGAAGTACGGTCCCGATGTATCTTCCACGGAAGGAGGAGGTAGTCGAACAGACGCAGGAGGACGGCGGCCCTCCCTCTGTTCTCAGAGGTTGTGGAGCACGAGAGGGTCCCCCCGCCGGAACCAAGCCCCGGGGCTCAGCCACGGCTGCTGGCGGGGCCGCGGGCACATCAGACGCCGCCTCTGTGACGCGACAAACCGCGGGCACAGGGCACCCGAGGGCCGGCTGCCGTGATGTGCGCGAGTGCTTTGCCGTGCGCCACAGCGCTGTTCCAGGTCGTCCATGACGCCTCGTCGAACCACGTGCGAACAGCGCGCACGATGGCTTGGCTGTTCCCCGCGCCACCCTGAGGCCGCACTCGGCCCGCGCAGGCTCGGCCAGCGGCCCACCCACGCGTCCGCGACACTGCTGCCCTGGGACAGACGGACGCGTGTGGTGGCCTCCACCCTGCGCCGTCTTTCCCTCTTCCAGAGGTTACTTCTGAGACTGAATTTTTAAACACGCTTTTTTGAAAGGCACTTGGTCACTAGGCAGTAAGCTGTCACCCTGAGGTTCATTATTTTCAAAGTGACAAAGGACATCAGTAACAGAGTCATAGAATAACAAGGGGCGGGGCCAAGCCCAGCGCCCCAGTGTCCCGGCGTGTCCGGCTGTCACTTCTCGTAAGGCCATCTTTAACTTTTCTGGAAACACACCTGTCTCTCGTGTACTGCAGGGAAGACCGAAGCGCGCGCACATTTCTTCAGTGGGAACTGGAATCAAAGTACGGTTTTTCTGTGAAGACCCCGCGGTGTCACTTTTTAGGACGTGAATAAGAAAGCTCTCTTTTTCTGAGAAATGTCACGGTCCTAGCGTCTGATGGGCGGCACGTCGCCTCTAGTCCACCTTCCAGCGCCTGCAGGCTGAGGGGGGCATCCGGTCTCGCGTGCTGAGGTCTTCCAGGAACTTCCAGTTGCTTGGAGAGACAGCCGAGGCTCAGTAGCTCAGAAGAATATTCTCAAGTGACAGGGAAGTAGTCCACAGAGAACAGAATCTTCCCCAGCCCAGTGAGCTTGGAGATGGCTGGGCGTTCTGATGAGTCCCGTTCCCGCTCACATTTGGACTTTTCAGGGACTGTGCACAGATGATCCGGTCAGGTTTCTGCTCCCCACGGAGCAGTGCTAGTTAACCACACAGGCACCTGCCCGGTGGGATTGCTCTTTTAAAGAGTCTGGCTAGAAGCAAACCAGGAGCTGGTGTTGCTGTTTTAATCACCGTCTAGTCAGTAGACTTGAAAAGTGTGGTAAAAACTCTTTTTTTCCCATTAAAAGACATTCCCGAAGGCAGGCCCTGTGCAGCTGGCAAATTCTAGTGACTTGACTCGAAGGACGCTTCTGACGCTGTCCCAACAGGGAGGCCCGAAATCGCTGGCCACAACCCTCTAAAGATGTCAGGCGTTAAAGAGCTGCCGACGGTTTCATGAGCCTCGAGCGGTCCCCCCGTGGCACACGACTGAGCTGGAACGTGGTTTTCTATCCGGCCTCCAACACCAAGCGTCCGTGGGTGTGACGCTGATTCTCCCTGTTCGGGCTTCTTCTCATCTTTGTCTCAGAAAGCAGATTTCTCCTAAAACACATCAGCACCCAGACCGGACACGGGCTCCGGGAGAGCAGCAGGCCCGTGCCGGCCTCCTGCGGGAGGCGTTGCCCTCCAGGCTCCCGTGGCCACGGTGCTCCCCGGCCCTCGGAGGGGCTGAGCCCTGGGAGGCGGGTGGGGGGCGTACGCGGGGCTGCTCTCCTCTCCTCTGTTCCTTTCCACCGGCTGTCGTGGCGCGGACACAGTCCTTGGTGGGACAAGGAATCCTCCGGCCCTTTCTCAGCCTCTGTCTCGAATGGTCTGGAGAACTCCTTGGACGCCCACCCGCAGAAGCCAAGTCACCTGGACCCCGAGTGGCCCGGCCGGCGGTGGGTCCCCCGCAGCGGAGAGAGTTTGTGTTTACAGTTTTCTACCATCCCCAAGGCAAGCAGGCACCTTGATCTTGGCGGCGCCGGGGCCTTGAGCGCCGGACACCAGAGGTCACAGTGGCGGTCCAGCGCCCCCCCCCCCCCCAGCATCTCGCAAGCCCGGGCGGGTTAGGTGTACATAGCGAGCACGTAGGTGTACATTTGCTCGCGGTTCCCGAGCAAACTCTCCACGTGAGAAGAATCAAAACCTGCAAAGAAAACCTGTTGCGATTTTTCACGACTTTGAGGCTTAACTAAAACGATTTCTACAAAATATATTTTGGCAAAAACACCATGATGGCATAATCGAACACGTTAGGATCTGTCTCATGGTCAGTGGTATTTCCATAAACATGAGCCGCTTCTGGGTTCACTGTCTTCCACGTACAGAAATCATTTCTGAGCAGCATTTGGTTGGCTGGGAGCTGTGCTTTTTGCATTTCTGTTGAAAGTTGATTTGCATGTTGGATATTAAATTTATTTTTCCTCAGTGCTTTCCTCTGATGAATCTGTACTTAGCTGTTTTTTTTCTTTAATGGGTATTTCAGATCAAATACAGATGTTACAGCAATGCATAAACTTAAGTGATTGAACCTTAATTTGCCCCCAAAGATTTCTTCTTCGACTGTTTTTGGAGCTTTCACATGAGTTCCTTTCTAGAAATGCTGGAGATGGACAGAAAGCACCCCGGGCTCTGGCTCAGGCCATGCTGAGTCAGCCATGGGGTCGGGGCGCCCGCAGCCAGGTTTTGGTCCGAGGCAACATTTGCAAAATCCAATCACAAGAGACGCGTTTCGGGTTTAGCTCCCAGTCCCCATAAAGTAGTATGAGCCCTCCCGTCACACTGTCAGATGTCCCAAGCTTTTTCTGGAGAACCTCTAAAAAAGGCCTTGTGGCAATGGGAAAATGCCCAGGATCAGAGTCAGGAGTCCCCAGGTCAAGTGTAAACAGAGCAGGCTCCTGACAGGCTGCCTGGTCTGTGGGAAGATGGTTTCTGGGCCCTGGTTGTCTGTTGCCTTGAGACTCTCGTTAATCCAGTTGATGTCTAGCGCGCTTGCACGTTTCTCGAGCTGACTCCACCTCCCAGGGGCTGATGGAGGCTCGGCGGTGGGCTCACTCGTCCCGAGAGCAAACGAACTCTAAGTTGTGTCTCAGGTGATGGGCACGCGTCAGGCCTCCACCACGGCGGGAAGTTATAGGACAGGAAGTGAACACATAGAAGGGAGGGTCTGAGAGGAACACATAGGCAAAGCTAGAAATACAGTGCGAACTGTCACATCGAGGACATCTCTTGCAAACATCCGTTGCATTGGAAACAGCCGAACCAGAATTTCCTAAAGCAACATCACCAAGGGCAGATTGCGTGAGTGGTTATCAAGCAGGCCATCTGGTAGGTAAAATGAAGACAATGTCTTTGTTCCCATTCAGGTCAAACCCCCTTCCCGTTGAAGGAGGAGGAGGCCCCTTTAAAACAGTCGCCTGAAAAATACCTAACAGCTAATGTGGAGAAAGCTGTGCAAGAACCCCCTCCTATGAGCTGCCTACTCCTGAAGGCTAATGCTGCTATTTCGGTCCTTCTGTTCCACCCTAGATCAACTTTTAGGAACTACGGTCATGCCCTAGCTTTAGAAAATCATGTTGACTGGAAGAGAAAACCTTTGGGAGTTTCCTGTCGGGAGGAGGGGGAAATGTAAACTAAATTAATCCGTACGCTATCCTAGTTCATTGTGTATATACCTGTTGAATGGATAAGCCTGCTGTGCTTTGGGCTTGATTGTTAAGAGGGCAGGAAGAACGGCTGGAAAACTTACGTGAGAAGAGGAAATGTTTGTTTTGGGGGATGATAAAAAAAAACAAAAGAGGTCCTTTCTTTTGCTCGCGGCTTCATCGTGTCCCTCCTGACTTGGCCTTTACATAAGCCAACAGGTTTAACAAGGTATTGCTTTTCCTATGTGTGGATTAAGGGTCTTTCATCTTGGAATCTGACTTTAATAAAACAATTAGATTGCTCAGTTTGAGAGAACCATGGTTTTTAGTGACTTTTCATGATTATGTTTTGAATAAACAATCTTGTTCTGAAGATTTTAGACCATTCCGGAAGCCGGTCAAGTTTAGTCCTTTAATGGGCATGTACACACACCGTCGAGCGGGGCGCTGGCGACAGCCCGCGTGGGTCTGCGGCTCCCCGGGCGCGTGGGACCTGGGCCTGGGTTTTCGCGGCTGTACCCCCCTTCCTGGGGGCAGGTTGAGGTGAGACCCCTGTGTACAGAGGCTGACACAGTCCCTGCCGGTCCCCTCCTGGAATGTGCCCCTAGGGCATCACCACAAAGCACCGAGCGGCCTGTGGGGGGTGGGGCGGTTCTCAGACTTGAGCGCATGTCAGAACCCTCTGTTGAAACCCACACGGCCAATGATGAACGTGTTCTGGAATCAGTGGTGATGGTTGCCCAGTTCTGGGACTATACTAACAACGACTGAAGCTTTCACTTTAAAAGTGTGTGAATTTCTCAATAAAAACAAAACCAAAACCACGCTATTCCCACCCCCCGCCCCAGTCTGCATTTCTAACAAGTTCCAAGGTGTGGCCACTGTGGTTGCCAGCTCCATGCTTGGAGAACCCATCTGTCAGCGGCCCATCGCCGAGTACCTACGACAGGGCTGGTGCGTTTTCGGGACAAACACCCTCTTGTGTCACTTAGTTCCCACTGGATGTTACTGGTTCTGGAATACTACTTCGATGAGTAAGTCCATCTTCACAGTACCTTACCGGGACACACCTCTGAAGTTACTCAGCACTTGACTCCAAAATCGTATCATAATCCTATTACAGTTTAATCTGTTCATGCCGTAATAGTGATTTTCTGGATCACTGAAAATTTAAAGCTCTAGAATAACAATGTATTTTTTCTTGATCATCTTGATCTTTATAGTTTTAAAAGGTCCTTAGGAGGGTTCAGATTTTTGACTGAGACAGACCTGGACACAGATCCCAAACCCACGTATGTATCTGTAAGAAACACACTAACCTGGCCCAGGGCCGTGCTTTGGAAAACACACCATGGAGCCCCTTTGGGAGGTTTGCCCCGAGGGCCAAATGAGCACCAGATGCAGAGCGCCTGGCGCAGTGCTCCCCATGGTGGCCCGTGACACATCTACCATTCCAATTCTGATTTGTAAGGACGTAAATCCCACACGACAGACTCGAATGGCTCGGAGGAGGCCACACGCACATGCGCAGGGGCCGAGAGGAAGCAGATCCTCCGCTGCCTGGGGGTTTCTGCACGGTCCTTCTCCCCCCGGCCCACATGACTTGTATCGACACCAGGAACATCACAGAGGAACATAAAAGTGTCAAACACTGATTGTTTACTTTCCATTTATTCACATTTCATGGATTACACTTCCTCAAAAACTAATACAAACTGAGATTACATTGTCTGACAATTCAAGTATTTGTTTTAGAAAACAATTTCCTATGCAAAATAGAAAGCAAACAACTTATCTGATTGCTAATGAGTCTTAACAACTGTTACGATCGCGTGTGCATCAAGCAGAGTCCGGAGTCCTAACCATGACTGCCTCTGGCCAGGAAGTCCCGGTGCTCAGAGCGGGCCCCTGCCGGCACCGTGGGACACGCCAGTTTCAACCAGATTCTCACTTCCAGAATGAGAACCAATACCCAGGGGTTTGGGAGTGAGCCATTGGGTCTGCAAAGCCTTCAGAATACACCGTGCTTGCATTCTGACTTCAGAAATCAAAGAAGAACTGACAGTTGCTCAAAAGACGTGTTTAACTTTTAAAATGAAACCAAAAAGGCTTTCTCAGTGATAACTTGTTCTGCACTTGGATAGTAAGATGGGTTTTTTTTTTTTCTTCTCCCCCAGAACAGGTAGATTCTTTTTGGCATGCAGCATATCAAAAATATGATTTAGAACTGAAATTATAAAACTATAATCCTTTTCAAGAAAATCAATGCGTAAATGGTCAGACTTGTTCTTCCCTGGAAAACACAATCTAAACTGCTTTAAAAACTGGACACACATTTCCAGCCTGTAATTCTAAAAACAAAGACAGCACAACGCTCATTTTTTTGCTTACTGGGGAACTCTCAAAAGAAGGACACACACCAGTTTAAAAAAGGCCACTGGGACACTCAGTATTTGTCAAGATGCAACACAACTGATTTCGGATTAAAGGTTAAAAACACCTCCCTTCAGGCCACACAGATGATATACGTCATAGATCCTCCAACTAAATACAAAAATTTCAGTCTACATTAAACATTTAAAAGCCTAATTTCTAATATTTTTGTTAAAAATAAATCTAACTAAACCTATGGGGCGGAATTTAGCTACTAATACAGCAGGGGAGAGAAGGCCGGCCCTCTGGGGGCCAAAGGGGCCTCTTCCCCCAAGTAACACACAAATATTTAGGTTTTACAGGAAAATCCACACACACTCAGGCTCTTTTGTATGAATACGTAATTAAAGTAGAGACCAGCAAGTTCCTAAAGGGGAAGCGACATGAAGGAAATACCACGTTGGGAGTTCCGGCACACCCATCACACCTGTCCCTGTAATTGTCACTTTAACAGTGAGTCTTAGCAGCAACAATTTGCTGGGAATGTCAGGAAAAGAGAAAGCCACATATACCCACTAATGCAAAAAGATTATGAACTCTTTTCCCGGGGGGGGGCGGTGAAAGGTGACCCAATCCTGATGCTGTTCGGCCATGTCTGGCAAACGTCCCACTGGCCACGCAGAGGCGGCTACCAGTGTGGCGCCCCCTGAAAGTGCCCGAGTGGCCTCGCAGCTCCTGGGGACCACGGTGGGCCACCCGGGACAGAAGTCTGTGCCCTGCACTTCCTCGTCCTCCTAGCAGCTGGATAAACCTCACTCAAGGCTGGCTGGGCCACGGCCACTCTAACAGGATCGACCACCACATACTAGAAATCACCTGTAACAAACACTCCAGAGTATTCTTGATTCTAAAAAGAAAATGCAAAAGTAACTGCCACTCCCTCCCTAGCTTTCCCACCGTGAGAGCCTGACCTCAGCCCACAAGTGTACGCACACCTCTGTGCATTTACCCAGAGTCACACACTGGCCAGATTCTCTCACGAAGTGCAAGAATCTCACGGTACATCGCTGGCCAACTTCCGCACCTCAGGCATTGGAGTTAACCCGTCGGATCATAAAATGGTTTCCCTGCCCCCTTTATAAATCTCTAAAAATTACAGCTTGTTTTAAAAAAAGTAACTGTACTATCTACAATTATTTTCTACAATTTTCTAAGTCAGAAGACATTACGTACTGAAGATCAGAACATACAAGTGTGAGCCCTCAGGCACGGACCCTGAGCCTTGAAACAAGATCATATGGTACCAGCATTAAATGATTAACGAGGAATGAAAGTGGACATTTAAACATTAAAATCTGTATCTAATTCATGTGCCCAGAATCTTCCAAGAACACTAGGATCCGTTACCTGACTGCTGTGAAGTGACGCAGCTCTGCTCGTGCATAACCATGGCTCCCTTCCAAATGGACATACTGAGTATCTTACTTGTAAAAAAGTGGAAACTTCAGGTATCAAATGTAGAATATACTTCTGTCTAAAGTTAAAGGCAACATTTACACACAAAATTTCAATTCCATTACCTTATTGCATGTTTCCTGGCTAATCACATGGCTCATGTGTAGTAAGAGCTCCTAGGACTTTAAGTAGTAAGTAGCTCTTAGATCCATAGGGTTCATCATGGCACAAATAGCTAAGACGTATTCTTTCTTTTGTACTATGCTCTAACTTTGACTTAACTTTCATTTCTACAGGGGTTTGTTGTCCGTGGTCTATAAACTCTAAGCTACCAAATTTGTGCTTTTAGACCGCATTCCAGGCAATGCCCCGCTATTCTCTGTCTGCAGAGGAATAGAGAAGTAACAGCACCTCAAGAGTGAAACTACAAAACCAAAGAACAAGCTACTTGTTTCCTTTTAAAATGAAAAAGCAGTTCCTCAATCAGGTAAAGAAGCCCACAGGGTTAAAAGGCCAACGTCTGCAAATAAAAAGCTGAAGCCTCTCATGCTGGGCGGGAACATCTGGTAGTGGAGGTTCAGCTTTAGAATAACAATATGAGAAAGCACAGGAAAAATACCTCCATCGCGGCATGGTAGCGGTAGCGTGATTCCTTTGGAAAGAGTGCTGTTCTCCCAGATCAGTCAAGCCCCCAGAGAACGCTATAGGCGAGCTTCCTCCTGGACGCGGGGGCTGCCGGGAAGCTTCCCCAGCGGTGGCAGCAGACCCCAAAACCCGTGGATCAGAACAGCCTTTGGGAAGTCTAATCGATACCCTGATTTCAGCCTATTAAGAAACCACTTGTGGTCAGTTTAAGAAATGAACATTAAAAATCTTCCCAAAAAATTTCATTCAAATGTATTTTACACATCAGACAGTTCTTAAGAAGGGAGAATACAGGTTCTGGACACTTAACGTTTAAAGGTTTTATTGGCCATATTAATCTTCCTCACAAAGTTTTAAGTTATCTCTAAATTCTTAGAATGTCAAAGTAAGAAGAGAAGAAAAACTGACTAAGTCTAAGGGGTGGTGGGGGAGCAGCAACTTGGCAGCAATCCCTTAGTCCAAGTGTGTTCAGGCATCCTTTTTCTCCAGTAAAATTTTGTGCAACTCATCCGCGTCCTCGCCTGTTTTTACCCGGATTAACATGGTGACTGGGATGGTGGCATTCTTCTCATCGACGGGTGGATTTGGAACACATACGATCAGGACGTTGTTCTTCCCCGTTCGGCTACACGGCATGTTGGGTGGAATCAGGACATTCAGCAGTATGTTGCCTGCATTTCAACAAAGGAAAAAGGACATCAAAACCACACAGACCACACTAGAGGTCCACGAGACTGCAGCTTTCATGTGCTAAATGTGAAATACAAGCTCTCCTGTAGCGAACGGATCTAAAACTGGGAGCTTCGGGAAGGTCGGGGAAAAGGGCCCGGGTCCCCTGACGCAGATGCCAGCATGGTGTCCCTCAGAGAGGCCCGCGAGGCCCCGTCGCAGCGGCCAGGCCTTCTGAGAGGTGTCCGTGCTCACACCAGACGAAGAACGCGTCAGCACGACCTGGAGCCTTCACCAGGTCATTCCAACAAGGCAGGGCGGTTAGCAAAGACACCTCTCTGTGGCTCACCGGGTAAGAGCGCTAGGACGGTGATGGCGTCACCCACGAGTCAAGCCCACAGGGAAGAAAAAGCCGAAGGTTCTGCAACCCAGCCCGGCAGGGCCTAGTGGTACCCACCGCTTCCTCATAGACCAGCCCTGGCCCCCCGCCCGGGCTCCTCCTGGCACCGGCCGCCTCCTTCCGGTGGGTTGTTCTAAGGGTGGGGCTGGGGCGAAGGGGAGCCAGCAAGGTGTTTATGGTTATTTCCTACATAAAGCAGATTCCTTTAAATGGTTAATCGCCCTTCTGTGTTTATTAAGCCATCCAATTTACCTATAGCTTCTTAGTCACATTTCTAACACAAAGTGAAACGAAAACCATCTTGGTTACTTCTTTTAACACATCTACGTTTTCTTGCACTCTGTTATGCTGGTACTCAACTCAGCCTATACATAATCAGGAAACACAGGATGCATTTGATCTGATTGACTGCTATTCTGTCCCCCCAAAACACATTGCTCTACTTGAAAATCTCAATGATTGGAACCAGCAAGGTGAAGGGCTTTTATACACTATGTGGTCAGCATGATCTTGTGCCACCTGAAAAACAAGATACCCACCTAAATTGGTGTCTGCCCGCACTAACAGCTGTGTCTTCTGATTGGCTGTAGGTTTTAAATGCAAAGTACCCACACCTTTCTCTTTAAATTCATTGTCTTTCTTGTAAAACAGTTTACACCTATAGAGAAAAAGAAGCAAGGCCATCAGATACTCAAGAGACAAGTTTTCTAACAACCGCTGTTCACACTTGTGTGGAAAGACAAGGATGAACCTTTGATTCAAACTAGGTCTGGGTACAAACCCAAATAAGAAAATCTGGTTAGATATTCTGGAACCCTTCCCTATTTTTCCCAATTATTAAAATAGTGGGTCATGTGCAACTTGAAAAAAACACTTCTGAAGCTACCTATTCTCAGTTCAGTCAAAACCACAGCAAACACTCCACATCTCTGATGTGCTCCTTTGGCCCTGAGTTCAAGAGGCCGATCTGGTCCTTTTGGGACAGGAACAAATACAGGACCCTCTGGCCCCCATCTCTCTTGCCCTTCTTCCTATTTATTTTTTAACTTTCTTCAGGACTCCTTCAATTTTTGATCTACCAAAATGCTGAAATTTTGGAAATCACTTTTTTTTTTTTAATCCATTTGAGAGAGATCAAGCGAGCACAAGCAGGGTGAGAATGAGAGGGAGCAAGAGACTCCCCACCGAGCCGGGAGCCCACCGTGGGGCTCGATCCCAGGACCCCGGGATCATGACCTGAGCTGAAGGCAGACGCTCAACCAACTGAGCCACCCAGGTGCCCCGGAAAACACTCTTAAGCAAGACCTAACTGACAATAATGTAGTCAAGCGTCTTCCCAGCTGCTCTGTCATAATCTCCTTAGGTCATGAAGACACAAATCAAAACCACTTCCTGCTCCTTCAATTTATTCCGATTAGGAAAAAATCCTTTATAAGGTCATCTGCGTAATTAAATTTAAAAACAAGCAAAAGGCATTGTTGGATTCTTTTTTTAAAAAAAATATTTTATTTATTTATCTGAAAGAGAGAGCAAGAGAGGGGACACAAGAAGGGGGAGTGGGAGAGGGAGAAGCAGGCTTCCCGCGGAGCAGGGAGCCCGATACAGGACTCGATCCCAGGACCCTGGGATCATGACCTGAGCCGAAGGCAGAAGCTTAACGACTGAGCCACCCAGGTGCCCGCATTGTTGGGTTCTTAAAAGTTCTCAGAAATAACAACACTTGGGAATTCCACAGGATATGGTGATTGTTACAAACACTGACTCCGTGTGAAATTTCTGTATTTAAAAAAACACACCTAGGGAAGGTTCTAAAATGGTACAACTGACTTTTCTGTAAACATGTTTGTTAAAAAGTACTAATTTCATTTCATTGGGATGAGATAATTCAAAATTTCTCCTTGGCTTTCTTCTGAAAGCAACAGCTCTCATATAAAAACAAAAGTGAACCAAAAAACAAAACTGTTCTCATCACTGGGGAGGAAATAAAGGGCTGGTTACTATGCAGAACGTTTTGGCTGAGAAAACCCACTAAGGGCCAACCAGGTCTCCAGGAGGGGATGACACCTCCCGATGAAGAGCAGAAGTAAAAACAAAGGTGAAGTCAGTGAGGAGGTGACTTTCTTTGTGCAGGGGGGTGGAGCAGGGGGAGAGGATGGAGATGGGGGTGGGAAGGTCAAAGAAGAGCCTGTCTCTAAAGCACTTCAGAAGAAAGAAAATACTAGAAAAGAGTAGGAAATGCCCAGCAGGAAATTTCTAGAACCTGTTTTCAAATGAACAGGTCAAGAATTCTCCCTTGTTCCCATTCGAAGAGCAGGCCCAGCCTGACCCCAGGACGGGATGCTCAGCAAATCCTGTGGGGCTGAGGTCGCCCCAGAGGCCACCTTCCACATCTCTGAAGACATGCTCACCACATGGGTTCCCCGACTCTTACTTACTTTTTGGAGTAAAAAGCATCTTCTTCTTTTACTTCAGTAACTACTACTTTGGGCGGCTCGTCATTCTCTTCTTCATCTCCGCCTTTTATAAAAACAACACTAACTCAGTAAAATTCAAATCAAGAGCTTAAAAATGTCACAAAAGAAGTTATCCATCCCCTAACACCTCAACCTAAAAATTCCCTATAAGCTGATGCAGAAATCGAAAGCACACATCTAACTGGGGGAGATTCACTGGATTTTAATCATTTTGTGAAAAATTAGGATAATTTTTAATGGGAACATGCTTCTCTCTTCTAAATGTTAATTTGTAGAAAGCCCTAGAATGAAAAATTGTCGATGCTTATGATTCGGTGCACCAATTTTAACAGAAAAATAAACACCCACACAGACTCAAGATCACCCACTGGAAAAGGAAAATCCCAGACAGGCTTCTGAACACCTTCATCCCCAGATCTCCTGTGACACTGTGTGTGTCATGCTGAGGAATAATCAGTCTCCGCGACGGCCAAAGAAGAGGAGGACAATAAAGCTGGTTACAGGGCAGGCTGTCCGAGAAACCACCCGAAGCGCGAGCAAGCTGCTTCTGCGAGGCCCCGCTGGAGGCTCAGGCACCAGGCGCCCTCCCAGCCCCAGCCCCAGCCCCAGGGGAGATCTAGGACACGATGATGCAAACAGCGATCCTCCGGAGAAAGATGGGTCTCAGGACACACACTAAATTAAACAGCAACTCTCAGAAAAACAATTCTGGTGCCCCAACAAGTCAAAGTGACCAGGTTTAAATTCCCAAGAAGGCAGCCGTGAGCGAGGCTCTCCAGGGCGGGCCCAGGCAGCAAGACTCAAACAAGCTCACGGGCTCTCTCTCGCAGGGAGAGGTGCAGCGGCCACCAGACAAGCAGGGGGGGCTCTGCCGCTGGGCATCTGGCATCGTGCGGGGACCGAGCCTCACCCATGTCCCTCCCACAGGCAGCCTCGCCGTTCCTGGGACTGCTCTAGGAGCAGGACCACTCTCCATCGGTCGCATTTAGGGCAGAGAAAAAGGGAGATCTTTAGCCTATGCTTTGCTCTGGAGGGCCCTTGCCTGAGGATGGACTCGAAGGAATGGAAGTTACCCTCCCAGGAGAAAACGGCCGGTTTCTTTCGTTCTCAAGTACTGAAAAGTGAACACCTCCTTCGAGACGTACTTTTTAACTGCTCACAAGTGTCTTCACACAATGTGTTCACAACCACAATGGGAAGAGGAGAGACTAGGCCATTAACCCCTCTTTTCAAAGAGCTAAGAACAGGTAGTGAAGGGCCTGTGACTCAGGCCCGGTTTGGGGCACTGATGTCACCCAAGGTGGATGCTTCTGGAAAGGTGGCTGCAGTCCAGACACATCGAGGGAAACCCCCGCCAATTTGTTCCTGGGGCTACGCAAAGTCTACCTTTTCTATTCACAGTAGAGTACTATTTTGCCATGAGACTTCACCTATGATTAAATCTCCCAAATACAAGACATGCCAGGGACATTGATGAGCAATTCTTTCAGTAAGACACAATTCTCAAGCACTGTTAATTTACTGAATTTTTTTTATGTGCGTTTAATACTTTTCAAAGTCACTGTGCCCGATACGGTTATATTCTTCATTTTTATTTTTATATTCTCAATCCTTACAGTAGCCCTGCAAAATAGGTCTTACTCCACTTTACAAAGAGGGCAACAACAGACTCAAAAGCAGCCGATCAACTGTGTCCGAGATCATATCCGGGAAACGACGTGAGTCACAGCGTGAATCCAGATCCACCTGATTCACAAATCTACGTTCGTGCCGCTAAACCCGAAACTCAGATCCAAGACAGACTTAGGAGGATAAACTTTATTATTACCTTTGTATTCGCTACTGCCGCCTTCAGCCTGTACCTCCAACATTTTCGTGGAAAATGGTGAAGACACCGGTTTATTCTGGGTAAGCTCTTTGCCAAATAAACTGGAGTTTCCAGAAGAAAACGAAAATGCAGTCAGGGGGCCGGAGTTTAAAGAGCCCAAGACAGAACTGTCGATCTTCTTGCCGAAGTTAAACGAGGCCCCCGCGGCTCCTCCGGGCGGGTCCGGCGGCTTCTCAGCAGTGTCCTCCACCTTGTTGCCCACAAACGCCAATGTCGAGTCTCGCTGCAGTTCTGCTGCCCCGAACGGGGAAGGGGACTGGGTCGCAAGCGGCATTTTCTTGGCTTCACTTTCAGAGCGCCTGCTGCCGCTGCCCCCGAGCTGCTGTTCGATACCAGTGAGGTATTTCTCGTAGTCCTTAAAGATGGGCGTCAGGTCGCACAGGGGGTTCGTGTTCACGTGCTTCGCGATCCAATCCCGGACGGAACAGTTTAAGGCAGCCAGCTGCTTGTGATAGGCGTCCCGGGGGCAGGCTGCGCTAGAGGTAAGGCCGGAGGAGGAGGGCTGCTGACTGTCACCATTAGTTTTGGGAGTTAAGATCTTTTTATCGACCAAGGAGGTAGGACCATTTGCAGCAATAGATCCTATAGGGAATTAAAGTTTGAAGAGTTTACTGAGAAGCTGATTTGATAATATCACCTGGATTTTTATGCTGTCTTCGTACTTTCTGCTTTTATTGTATCCTGTATTTTTGTGACAGTTCAAGTATGTGCACATCTAATATTTAGGAACCGGTGATCACAAAAATCAAACTTTATATAAGAACACGGTCTATGATGTGCTTGCATTAAAAATAATCTTTTCTTTGAAAAGGAGGCCCGCTTCCCCCAGAACTGTCCCAATAGTTAGTATAAAACTTAATCCCCAAGGTTGTAGGGATGAACATATATTAATGCAGTTAAAATCTTAACAGAAAGTGCTGGCTTAATCACACTACACATTCTGCCTCATTAAAACAAAACAGCGTACATTCAGAACAGCTAAGCACAATCCAACCAGCCAGGATCACTTCCCGAAAACCGAAGACTGGAGCCCATGATTCCATTCTCTGCTGCTAATCCCAACAGTTCTTGACCAATTCTCTCAAAACAGGATCAGGCAGTCACCACACCCCGGGTGACATAAATCTAGAGTGGAGGACCGTAAGTTCCTAGTAGGTGTGGGCCACACGGAAAGTCCCTCGTACACAGAGAACGAATGAGCACATGGGAAGGCAGGTCTTTACGGAGGGTCCACTAAGAGCTTCCTCTTCTCCTCTGACCCCATAGGTCAGTTCTCAGGGTCATTGTCATTTCACAGTTGAAGATGTGGAGGCTCAGAGGCTAAGGAATTTTACCAGGGCTGCAGAGCCAGTGACTGGCAGAGCTGAGAACCTGGGTCTATTTTGGCTCAAAAGCCTGTGCTCTACTCACTTACTCTGCAAAGAGCCAACATCTCTCTACCTTCCATCCCTTTCAGTATTACCCTGTTTCTGCTCATGGAGTCCCAGGACCCAGGATCAAGTACAAGGAAAACATCTTTGCAATGTTATTTTTCAGATCATCTGTACACAGATGTGAGCGGGGGGAGGAGAACCTACTCACCAAAGGCTGCCTTGCTCTCCGCTGCTGTCCTGGCGCTGGAGAAGGGAGGGGCGCTGCTTATGCCGCTTCCGTTAGACAGTCCTTCCAAAGGCTTCCCTCCAGCACCATTACCAAATCCAGAAAACCCTCCTCCTCCAGAAGGTACAACCAAACCTTTAAAACCTTTAAAGGCCCCTCCACTATCCGACTGAAACATAAAGAAAGAGCACACATTAGGAGGACTCTGTTTCATAACCAGGTAAGCAAGTGCGTGACAATACCACGTTGGCTGAGTAGCACCAGAAGCTTACGGGACCAGCACTGGAGGAAAAGGAGAAGCAGGTGCAGAGACGGGACATGAGACCGACTTTATTCACAGCGACAGCTCTGCAGTCCGAAGCTGCCTTCCTGACACAGCCATGAAGAAAGCCATTTACAGTGCAACTTGTTTTTAAAAATATATTTAAGATACAGAAGGCAAAAAAGACTAATGCACTAAATTTGTGTACACAGCCTCAGAATCATAACTAAAAACAAACCCTCTAAAATGGCTAAATCCCAGGGCGCCTGGGTGGCTCAGTTGGTTAAGCGACTGCTTTCGGCTCAGGTCATGATCCTGGAGTCCCGGGATCGAGTCCCGCATCGGGCTCCCTGCTCGGCAGGGGGTCTGCTTCTCCCTCTGCCCCTCCCCCCTCTCATGTGCTCGCTCTCTCTCATTCTCTCTGTCTCAAATAAATAAATAAAATCTTTAAAAAAAAAAAAAATAAAATAAAATGGCTAAATCCCAAAGGAGGCCTCTTTCTTGTACTACTCAATCAAAGACCGTTAGCCTAAGGAAGCTGTAGAAACATCAAGTCAGGCTGACTGATGAAAGTATCTTACCCATTTTCCTATGACTTCCTAAAGCACTTCCGTAGCTTTTAGCTTCTAGAAACGTGAGCAGCTGACTCTCAAATCTTAGACCTTCCCTTGGTTGAGAAATCCAGAGGCAACATTTTTATTCTCGATTTTCTCGCTATTTCCATCAGCAAGGCCTTTCTAGTAGACCTTTCCCACTATCGCTGGCTTCCTCACATCTCCAACCCGCGATGCTCTGGAAATATCCGGCACTCCTTATGAGCTTCTAAACCTGCTCTCTGCTCCTGGAAACTCTTGGAGAAACGTTCCTCAGTTTACGTTGCTCTACTAAAGATACCTCTTTCTTTTTTCCATTCAAAACCAGTGGTTACACCACAATGGGCGTGATCTGCTTCCTGGATCCAAGGGAGGCTCTAGGAAATATTCTCATAAACACATCATGGCATACATGCTTCCCAACATCCGAGGGAGTGCACAAACCTTACGTTTTCACACAAACGAATTATAATCATGATCTCACAAAAATATTAAACTAGAAACTTTGTTTTCTGAATGGGTTGGTTAGCCTAATATTGCAGTTTTCAAAAAACACAAACATTTCAATCACATCCACGGGTATGTCAGATGGTTACTGACCACAGATACAATTATGGCAACAAAATTCGGCAAAAAAAGGCAAACTCTCAACTTGGATGAATTTTAATGCGTGTAATAAAAGTAGCTTAGGCCCTGACACCCTCATTTGATTTCTGATGACTCAATATCCCAAACACACCAAAGCGACAGCCACCATCTATGCCAACGCTCCACGGACACAGTGGAAGGCTCCAAGTGGCTCCTCCGAGCCGACTATTCTGCATGAGATTTAAAAGCCACAGGACATTTATAGTGATTTTAGAAACTGTTAACAGCAAATTGGCTCTAGAATCATCATGGAAATTCAAGAACCACTGTTTAAAAAAGAAAAAACAGGAATAGGAGTCACTCAGAAAAAGGGCAGAAGTGAATGAGGAGCTGCCCGTTTGGGCCTCACGGAACTGACACGTCCCTGGGCCCGCCAGTCTCCCTTACTCATTTTTTTCCGTGGCACTTAGAGAAAAACAAAAACTACACACTCGGTGTGTCTTTTCCATCATTAGGATGTATGTTCCACAAAGCATGGATATTTTACTTACTCCTATCTGTTTTTGCCCACCAATACTATCTCCAGCGCTTAGCAGGTCTGTTGAGTAAATGGACAAACCCACGACAGGTGACCCTTGAACAACACGGGGTCAGGAGTGCCGACCTCCCCCCACCCCCGCCCCCCCGGAATATAAACGGACGCAGGCAATTCAAACCCATGTGGTTCAACAGTCACCTGCATATGGGAAAAGCCACATTTCAGCATTTAAGCAGACAACGTAACATTTATTATACAAGTTCTAAAAGTTATAGCTGAAATGATATGTGGATTTCAACTATCTATATTCATTTCCTTTAACAGCCAGAGGGCTCCCCACCCCCCTTCCCTTGGGCCAAATCTGGATTGTGGTCTACACGGTTACACGGTTTCATTCATCTGAGGCGGGGCCATCCCTCTTCCAGCCGGTCTTCCTTCCTTCGGCTTCTCAGTCTACATCATGAGCTGCCACTCTCAGCTACACCCCGGTTTCAACCTCCTGCATGCCTCCCAGAGCCGCACCCAGCTGTCAGCCCTCCTCCTGTACCAGCTAACCACCCATATATGTAGTGGTCTCCTACAGAACCTCACCTGAATGTACCCCAGGCCCGTAAAATACACTTCCCCAAGTAAACCAATCACTTCCTCCCTAATTAAGTTGTCCTTCCCCCGCTGTTATCTTCTCCATGAGAGAGCCATCAAACTTCACTAGGCTCAATACCTACATCCAACTCGTCACCAGTCTTTAAGAATGAAATTAGACCAGAGGAGACTTGGAATAACAAAACTGAACAGAGCCACCACAAAAGGTGCAGCTGAGTAGGGTCCTTCCAGCTGCCACCCAGGATGTACAAACCAAACTCTCCAGCCTGACAAGAGATGCCCAGGCCACCAAGTCAGCATGCAGGTGTCTGGAATGTATTTGAGGGCTGAGGATCGTACTGGGGCAGCATTGTTAAATGTGGAGTGATGGTTGAATGGAACCACATGATTTCAATTCAAGAGTTACAACTCATCTTTTAACCCTTGTGAACACAGGAAGGAAACATTATAACATACTGTATTAGGAAGAAAATCTACATGTGAAATGCTTCTGTTACAGCTAAAGGAACCCCCCCACACACACAGACACACACAAACACACACTCCTCAATGCCAGGGAGCATTTCCCTTCCTTACTCCACCGGCCACCCACTCCTCTTCTTCTTGCCGCTCGGTTGAAATTTGTCCAGATCTACACTTTATTTCTACAACTGGGTAAGGTGCACATCTCATACTTATTGTTTTCTAACTCCCATGGTCCACCTCAAGGATTTTCACAAGTAGAGTAAACATTTTAAAAAGCATTTATCGATCTGACTGCTCCCAGGGGTAGAAATGCTCTGCAATTAGAAATCAAATTAGTGTTTAATACCAAAAGCGGTAAGAAAACACTCACTTCAAATCCAACATTTCTACGCTTTGCTTTCTTTATGGCTCTATTCTTCAAGACTTCCTCACTGGCCACTGAGAATGTTCCCACCTGCAGGTGTACAAATTAAACAGCAGTAAGATGAGGCCCAAAAGGAGAAGAAATGCTAAACAAAAAAGCCTGACCAAACTTATCTTAGTATCTGCTGGTTTTAAAGTACTGTTAATACTAGTAACAAATTATGGAGAGGGCACATAACAATAAAGTTTACGTCTACTATCTATCTTACGAATCCCAAAGCTACTTAGGTGAATCAGAAATCTTCCAGATCTACAAAAACGCAGGCTCTGAATCACAATCCAGAGGAGTACACACAGGAAAGTTCTGACAAGACTAAGACCGTCAAAAGTTTGGTAGAGGGGTGCCTGGGTGGCTCAGTCGTTTGAGCCTCCGACTCTTGATTTCGGCTCAGGGTCGTGAGATCAAGCCCTGCGTTGGGCTCTGTGCTCAGCATGGAGTCTGCCTGATACTGTTTCTCTCCCTCTGCACCCCCCCACTCTAAAAGTAAATAAATAAAATGTTAAAAAAAAGAAGTTTTGTAGAAAACTATTCAGGACCAGTTCTTCAAATTTCAAATATATTCAAAGATATGAATAAAACTTAGGATAAAAAACCCAGTTTTAAGAAGCAAAATCTATTCTTCAAAAGCCAAAAGTTACCTTAAAGATCATTAACAGTTGGTAACAGAGCCAGTTCTAAAACCCAGATGCCCAAATCTAGGATCCTCCTACTACAGTTTTCAAAAACAGAGTTTATTTTTATCACATATGCATATGATTTTTAAGAGAAACCTTGCCCATTTGCCCGTCATCCCAGAGACCACTGGCACAGCTGGGCCTCTAAGTGACCCTGTTGGAAAACTACTGCTCTTCCCAGTAGCTAAAAGTACTATGCCCACAATCAGGAATTTGGTGAAGATCTCTGGCTTTATTTCAACCCTTCTTTTACCCTGTAGGGCTGGCATAAAATACTTTCCGTAAGAAGCTGTCTCTGTAGTTATTTCAGATAATGTTAAACTTAAAAGAGATCTCTACAGGGCGCCTGGGTGGCTCAGTTGGTTAAGCGACTGCCTTCAGCTCAGGTCATGATCCTGGAGTCCCGGGATCGAGTCCCGCATCGGGCTCCCTGCTCGGCGGGGAGTCTGCTTCTCCCTCTGACCCTCCCCCCTCTCGTGCTCTCTCTCTATCTCATTCTCTCTCAAATGAATAAATAAAATCTTTAAAAAAAAAAAAAAAAAGAGATCTCTACACTTAAGAGAAGGGATCATCTGGATACCTGTCTCGAATTCAATGTAAGGTCCTTTCAGACTCATTAAAATTTAACTAAATGGAAGTCCTTTCATTCCTGAAATATGTTAACGTCAAAGCAAATCATTATACAGTCGTCATAAATCGTACTAGGCACAGAATGTAACACTATGCATCAGACCAGGAAAAAACTTAGTTACCAAAGAGTTGGTTAAAAAGCACCAAGTCAGTTAGAAATGTTAAAAACCCTGTCAAAATATTAATATACTTGTGATTTTGGTTTCCCTAAACATATTAATACATATATTTGTAAAGAAAAAAAATGTTCATACTACAAGAGATTCAGAAAGAAGGAAGATGGTTTAAGAATAAGCTTGGAAACACACTTTTGCAGATTTCTTCCTTTTTTTTTTTAAACTTAGCACCATTCTATTAACTCGAAAGGCTAACTTGGTTACGGATTTCCTTAGTGAACCGGCCAGGGAGCATCAAACTGCTGATGAGGCACTAAAAACGCAGCTGTGTTCTACTCTTTGTAAGAGAAAAATTAAAATATTTCCTCAGGGAAGACCCATTTTTATTTTGTTAGGAAAGAAACTAGGCCAATCTAAATTCTAATTCCAATGAACTTACATTTTTAGTTTTAAAAGTTACTATTTTCTGTTCAGGCTGTTCTTTAAAAGACCTTTTAATTTTACTACAAAATCTTCCTGAGGAACCCCAAAATGAATTTAAATTTGAATTTTTTTTTTTTTTTAAGATTTTATTTATTTATTTGACAGAGAGAGACACAACGAGAGAGGGAACACAAGCAGGGGGAGTGGGAGAGGGAGAAGCAGGCTTCCCGCGGAGCAGGGAGCCCGATGCGGGGCTCGATCCCAGGACCCTGGGGTCATGACCTGAGCCGAAGGCAGACGCTTAAAGACTGAGCCACCCAGGAGCCCTGAATTTAAATTTAGAAGCAGCAGGAAATCATTCTTTTTTTTTTTAATTTTTTTATTGTTATGTTAATCCCCATACATTACATCATTAGTTTTAGATATAGTGTTCCATGATTCATTGTTTGTGCATAACACCCAGTGCTCCATGCAGAACGTGCCCTCCTCAATACCCATCACCAGGCTAACCCATCCTCCCAACCCCCTCCCCTCTAGAACCCTCAGTTTGTTTTTCAGAGTCCATTGTCTCTCATGGTTCTGCAGGAAATCATTCTTGAGGAAAGATCTTACCTCTTCTGCTTCGTCTTCTTGATCCCAATTCCTATCTGTCAATTCCTTCTCAGCAATTCTTTTGGCCATATTTTCAAACCTAAGTTAAAAGTAAAAAGAAGTGAAAAGTGCTTTCCTAGACCAAGATATAAGAACTTACAAAGAATTTTTTAAAAATATTATTTATCTGAGAGAGAGAGAGCGTGCGCACAAGCAGGAGGGGCAGAGGAAGAGGAAGAGAGAATCACAAGCAAGCATGAAGCCCAATGAGGGGCTTGATCCCACGACCCTGAGATCATGACCTGAGATGAAACCAAGAGTCCGATGGATTAACTTACCACCCAGGCGCCCCAAGAATTTACAAAGAATTTTTAAAGAATTTTTACAAAGAATTTTAAAAATTCACCCTAGCATGAAATGAGATAAAAAACACAAACATTCCTGATACCAGTGGGAACTGCCTTCCTGAGAACTTCATAGCAGTGTTCTTAGGCTCTCAGTGTTACATATGCAATAAAGGGTTACGGAAGGAGGCAGTGCAGGTCTTCTAAGAACACTGGCACTCCTTCTGAACAACGCTAAACCAGCTCCATTTGAAAAAAATTAAAATAAACCATTGACTTTTTAAAATGTGAAATCTTAAGTACTGTATATGTAATCAACAAGTGCTTAATTTATTCTATGCAAATTACAATTACAGTCTTGCTACAGGCAAAACGTTTTAAATACTTAAAATTCTCTTAAAGATGATCCAGTAAAGAAGTTCATCTTTAGATAAGAACGTTAATAAGGCCCTGGAAATACTTTCCCAGCACGAGTACTCTTCTTTAGGCTACAGTTGATAGAAATAAATTTCCCAAGACTGAACACTTAATTACCCCAAGTTGTATACTGCTAAGCTAGAGTATCATTTAAAAGTTCAAAATGTAATTAATATAGATGTGTTAACACTCAAAATTTATATAGGACCTTCAAGAATAAGCCATCACTCAATTCCTCTAAAGCCACCGTGTCAGAGGGAGGAGGAGACGGGGACTGACTGTGGATACAAGCACCTAGCCAGAGAGGGTGCTGGTACCCATCCCTTACAATTTGCAATGTTTTCTGATCCTAATATATATTCTTTGCTATGAACAACAAAATTAGCACAACAACCAATAGAGACTCCACTGTAAGTGCCGTGCTGGCTGTTCTCTAACTCACCAGTTAAATGGACCAAAAACCCTCCATTTCCTCCGCTGCCCATCTTGCCCTGGGCAAGTGCCCAGTTCCTTCAGGGTTCCTGAAACCTGTCTAGAACCTGATGAGAACCTGATGGTCTCTGCCCACTCTCACTTGTCTCAACACCACAGACTACTATAGTTGGTTCCTTGAATTTTGTGGTCATTAAGACACGCTTTCACACATTACCCAGTTCCCTTTAGTATCTATAAAATAAAATTCAAATGTTGACATTCCAAAGTCCTTCAAAATCTGACCCCTGTAGAGTAACTACAAAGGTGATTTTCAGCTTGTAATAATACCCTAATAACACCTGAACTTTTACTTTACAAGTACGTACGGGCTTTTTTTCCTGAGTGTAAAATAAATGGTTTTAAAGTCCAAAATGCTAATACATAAAATAGGACACTCAGGCATTACCAGCAAATCCCCCTTTTTAAGGTCTCCGCCTCAAATACCTGGTCAAGTTTTGCCATTAATCTTGGTCATTCAAACAAAAGCAAACAAGGTACTTTCTGACCTATTTCCTTAGTAACCTTGAACTGTTCAGAGGTCCCACCGGGGAAATCTTTCCCTGGTCAGTAACTAACACCTCCACCAGGGGGCAGAAGAGCCGAGAAGTTGAAAGAGTCATTTTTGCTAGGAACTATTAGTAAGTTATTAAGGCAAAAAAGGGTGGAGCTGAACGTGCAAACAGTGCAGTGAAAATGTAACATCTAACTCAGGCCCACAAGTAAAGAGATAACCAGCAGAGTAAAGCAACCAAAACTAATGTAGCTGCTTCCCCAGCCTACTGTATTTATCCAACCGGTGACCCAACCACAGGGCAGGGATCTCCCGTTTGTTTACTGCCCCCTCCAAGTGCCCCAAACCTGCCCTGTCACAGCAGGTAGTCCAGCAGTCGCTGAGCGGTGATCCGGGGCGCTACTTGTTTTAGAAAATACTACAGAACTCTCAGTTTTTCCATTTTCTTGCTAGACCTCTGGCAAGTTATTTAATTGCTGTGACTCACTTTCTTCATCTGTAGAAGAGGAAAGTGTTGTGAAAATTAAGGAAGATAAAGAAAAAACTTAGTTCAGAACAGTGCCTGGAACATAAGAAGGGCTTAATAAATATTATTAAAGAAACAAGTTTTGCTAGAAGCAAAGGCTATGAAATACTATTTTTCCTCAAAATTGTAAAAAGTATAGGGTGGGAGATGAGAATTCAATTATGAGCCAGGCTTTAAAATATATTTAGCAAATCCATATTTTATTTCAAAGCATGATGCTCCAGACAATTTTCTTTGTGTGTGTGTGTTTGTGTGCGCGCGTGCAAGAAGAGGAGGAAAAAAAAATCTCGGTAAAGTACTCCGAACAAGGCCCAGCACCTAAAGAGTCTTAAGTCCTGGCTATTATTAAGAATTTAGGGGTGCCTGGCTAGCTGAGTGGGTGGAGCATGCGACCCTCCATCTCGGGCTTGTGAGTTCGAGCCCCTACGGTGGGTGTCCAGACTACTTAAAAATATTTAAAAAAAAGAAAAAAGAAAAAAATGTGGGGCTTGTGGTTAAAAGGGCACCCGATTTTAAAATGATTCCTAGGTATGAAACACTGACAGGAAATTGAGTTTTCACGACTGGAGAAATTGTGCCTGCTAAGAGTTCTGTGGTCTCTGCCACCAGGTGCTGCCTCGTCCTCGGGGTTGAACCCCAGTCAACATCAGTTTACCCTAAGATGAAAACAGATGTGACCATACTTGACAGAAAACAAGAAGAGAACAAGGGGGCGGACCCCGGAGGCTGGAACGCCAGGGGAAAACGAAGTCTCAAAATTTCTTCTTCGCGGAACAGAGGAAAGGGGTGATCAACAGCCCCGGGCTGCAATACGAACGTGAAGCCACGCCGAAGGGCTAGTGTAGGGAGCAGTGGAGACCGCCAAGGGGAAAGAAGTACCGAGAGGAAGCGCTAGGAAGTAAACCGAGAGCGCCAAGCCGGAATGGCCCCTGCCCAATCCTGCCTCTGCCTCCGCGGGGGCCGCGGGGGGCCCGCAGCCGGGCGAGCCTTACCCAAATTGGGCGCCGCAGCCACGACAGGTCGGCCCAGCGCCCGGCTTCACAAACAGCACCCGACTACGCGCCGCTGCGGTCATCCCCCCCCCCCCCCCCCACTGACCCCCGACAGCCCGGGCTCCTCACCTCCCTCCTCCAGCTCAGGGTCCCCCCCGTTCCAGGTTCGAGTCCCGCACCCTGACCCCAGCTCCTCCAGCCCAGGGTCCTCCTTCCAGGTCCGAGTCCCGCACCCGGACTCCGGCTTCCTCCTCCCCAGGCCCGGGCCGCTCACCCCGGCTCCTCCAGCCCAGGGTACCCCCCCCTTCCAGGTTCGAGTCCCGCACCCTGACCCCGGCTCCTCCAGCCCAGGGTCCCCCTTTCAGGCCCAAGTACCGTACCCTGCCTGACCCCGGGTTCCTCCTCCCCAAGCCTGGGCCCCGCAGCCGGGCTCCCCCTTCCAGGCCCAATCGTGTGCCGGGACCCGGCGCCCCTCCCCGAGATCGGCCCCTTCTCCTGCCACGCTGCCCGTCCGCCTCTCACCTCCCGGGCGGCCGCCGCGGCACTCGCTGGGCTGTGGGTGCGGCGGAAGCCGGGTGAGCGACCGCGAGCAGGTGCGATGTTGCAGCCGCGGGCCTCGGGTGTGAAGCGGCCGCTGCTCGCTGGGCTGAGCGCGCCTGGTCGCTTCCGGTGCGCCGAGATTCTGGAAGAACTTGGTGGTCAGCAAGCCTTGGGTCTCAAACACCATGTCCTCCAGGGGCCTCGCCTCTCTGTGTTCGGCAGTGACTGAGAGCAGCGAGATCAACCAGAGACCGCCGGAGGAACAGCGCCGAAAGCGCTCCAAGCCGCCATTTTATAACTCCAATCTACGCTCCCCCCCCCCCCCGCCCAAACCAACTCTATAAAAAGGGAGGAAAGAAACGCCCGCGTCCAGCTACTGCGCAAGCGCGCCGGAGCCTTGGCGAGCAGTACCTCCCTCCGCGGGCGGTGGAGCGTCACGTAGCGCAGGCGCCTGGCTGCCTGGAAACCGTCGCCGGGAAGAGCGCCCCCGTCTCGCGCATGCGCGCGCATGCGTGCACTCACGCGCGCGCGGGCCCTCCGCAGGGAAGCCGGCGCCCGCGGCGGGAGTTTGCGCGCGGTGGTCACGTGTCGGCGGCCAGACGCGTGTGAGGAGACGGTGCAGCGCGGGTCGCTGGTGCTGGGCGAAGCGGGTGTGCGAAGCGCTAGTGACGGCACGGTCAGCCAGTGAGCGTGGCCGGGGCTACGTGCGAGGTACTGAGAAGAGACCGGCGGTGGTCGGGAAACGTGAGTGACGTTGGGATGCTCGGCGTCGCCAACCTGTCCCCAAGAGCTGCCCCCTCCCCCCGCGCGACCCTGCCCTGATGGCCCACGACGTGCCTGGCCGCCGAGGGCAGGGAGGCCTGGGACTGCGGAGCGCCGAGGACGGGCCTCAGTCGTGGAGGTGGACAAACGGACCCACTGGACGTCGCGCTTGTAGTTGCTTTCCGCGGTGGGCGCCGTAGAGGCGGAGGAACGTGTTCAGAATCGCGCCTCTAGTTAGGAGCCACGAAGAGGAGGTCCGCAGACGCGCTGTCACACGGCGGAACTGATGCGTGTGTTCTCGTGCTTTTGTTGGAAAACTGCAGCGTAGCGCCGCGTGCTAGGGGTTAGGGCTTCGAGCCAGGGCGTGACCGGTGCCGCCGCACGGAGCGACGCGGTGGTGTGCCCCTGCCCTGGCCCAGCGGCTCGCGAGACCGTCAGCCGTGGGACTGAGGGAGTCAGGCCCAGCAGGAACTACTTAGGAAACTGGCTTCGGAGACGGAACATTGTTGGAGCGATGGGGTGGGGGGGAGGGGGTTATGGACATCGAGGATTTGACAATCTCAGGAAGGTTTGTGCATCCATGCGTGTAGGAAACCAGTGTGCATATGACCTCACGTGTTTAGGAGCCCTCCCGAAAAGCCCATCCTTGGACCGCTGTGTTAAGGACCCAGCTGCACGTGTAAGGGTTAAAAACAGGTGGCGCGCGTTGGACATTTAAAATAAAGCCGGGTTTATTGCCTGCTGTGATGGTGACTTCCCCCAAGACAAGAATCCAGAACGTAGAGTGGCCGGGTGTTTGTCTGTTCTGTTTTTTTCCCTGAGGATAGATAGGAAAAGGAGTATCCAGCCAGGGAACTGGATGAGTTGTCTGTCTGTCGCATTGTCCTTGTGAAGTGGATGGAATAATGCGAACTCCGTGTATGTCGCCAGGAGCCATGTGTTACTGCATGGTCTTTAATGGCATGCTCTTTAGTGGTTTTGTTTTTATCAGTAAAAAGAGAACTTACAGTACAGCCCCTTCTGGATGATGTGTGACTTGTCACAGCCATCCATCTGGTTACTGCCAGAGCCTGGGTCTCGCTTCCAGCCCAGGGTCCCTTCCCACAACCACTGGATGCCTACTGTCGGGGACTCCACAGCTGTTTGGTGCCGAGCCCCAGGTGGCCACTCTTCCATCTGCCCCAGGTCAGCTTTTCCGTACTTCACAGTGACTGTTGTAAACTCTCATCACTTAAACCTTTCCAGCCACCTTCCTTCCTGTTCTACGTCCCAACCCCCAGTCTCACCTCTGGCTTCACCATCCATAGTACATTATAGGCACCCAACTCGTTACCAGAAGAACGAACCCTTCTTTTTCTTCACTGAGAGAAAGAAATATTATCCCAGACTTTTCCTGAGCTCCCTTCTGACCAATAGCTTGTGAATCTCCATATTTGGTTCTCTCTGTGTGAAGCTCATTCATTCCAAAATGTTTCTAGTGCCTTCTTATAAATTGAGCGGTAATTTTTTTTAACACCAAAGTATAAATTCTAGATTACTTGCTATATAATATTTAGGTTGTTAACCATGTAAGGGGCACAGATAGGTAAGTCGTGGTAGCCTTTCACGTATATGCAGTTGACCCTTGAACAACACAGGCTTGAACTGTGTGAGTCCACTTACATGTGGATTTTTTCAATAAATGCAGTATAGTATTGTAAATGTATTTTCCTGATGATTTTGTTAACCTTTTCTCTAGCTCACTTTATTGTAAAAGTACAGTGTATAATGCATATAACATACAAGATATGTTAATCGTTTATGTTCTCAGTAAGACTTCTAATTAACAGTAGGCTATTAGTAGTTAAGTTTTCGGGGAGTCAAAAGTTATACTTGGAATTTTGGCTGGTGAGGTGGGCAGTGCCGGTGACCCTAACTCCCATGTTGTTCAAGGGTCAACTGTATTTATCATTGAAATGTGGCTAGTTAAAATCACAACTTCTGTTCTCGCAATAATACAACATTTATCTTGTGAGGCTAAGCGAAGTAGTACATTTACTTCTTATTTACATATTGTAGCATGAGGTGGTTGATGCCTTTCTAATGCAAATAAAAGATTTATGTGTATAATAGCTCTGTAGCTGACTTGCACATTATATGGTGGAATTCAGTGCTAACTGAAATGATAGTTTTAAACTGTCTATAACTCAGGAGAATAGAGGCAGTTTGCATGCTGAGCTCTCTGCCTCCATTGAATGTGGCTATGTATTTAGTGAAGCTCTTTGTAAAATTTACGAAATAGTTCTCCAAAGGTGTGAGACAGTATTTCTGAAATCGACCTTTCAAAAATCCCTTTCACTTTGCTTAACCTCTGAGGATTTTTATGGTTGCCCAAGCTGGATCATTTTCTTCCTTATGTAAATCAATACCCAGAGACGCTGGTTTACCTACTTTACCTAATTCAGGATGAGTTCACGGCGATGTCATCTTGCCCTTTTCCCGCTAGAGTTCCACCCGCTGACAGGAACCACCATTGGGTCAGCTTTGCCACTGTGATCAAGTCATGAATGTCTTGGATAATTCAAGCCTAGTTGAACCTGGTGAAGAAAATTGCAAGATAAAATCTGTCGAATTCCAGCTGCGTCCGGGCCTTTGGTTCAGGTAGGCTTGAACTTTGAGATTGGCATCATTCTCTATTAGGACTTCCCAGAAAGCACGGAACCATGGGAAGCCTACAGGAGCACTTGCTCCTAATGTTAAGGAATTAGAACAGGAGAGGTTGTACCGTCAGCCCTGCAGTGGGACTGCAGGCATGGAATAGGACTGCCAGAGTTCCCAACTCGTAGAAGCCGCCACCTCCTTTGTATCTGGAGTGACCTCTTTAAGTCTAGAAATGCACTTGGCGCTTTTCTCTTTATTGTGGGTCATTTGTTGAAGAGAATCTGTGCCCTGTCCTAGAGTATCTTTTATCTAAAGAAAAAAGGTTGGCACAAAAGGGTAGATACCAGGCAGTGCTGAAAAGAATGTCACACGCTGCTTTTGTCATCCTGTTCTCCAGTTCTCCATGTGGGTCCCTTGCAGTATTGATACAATGACATCCACAGTCATGAGAAGGTAGGTACTACAGGCAGCAGAATGAAGAATTCCGGGTCATTATCACCAGACCACAGAGCATGGGATTCTTAAATTGTTGTGCCCCAAAACTCAAGAGTTCTTGGGAAGATACACATTTCCCCAGACTAGTCTGAGATCCGGAAATCCAGGCCACGATGTGTCTACAATGGGTACCCCCCAAGAGTCTCGTTTCCTCCCATGCTGCTTCCCACCTGAGCTTGAACCTAGGGGAAAGTCCTCCTCCTTTAGTTGTTGGGAAGGCAGAGGTTATCCAAACTGAGAGAGGAAAGGGGGATGAATGAAACAATATAATAGGGCAATGAAGCACATAAGCTCTGGAATTAATTGCAGTTTGATTCTTGAACATGCCACTTGCCAGCTGGATGGCCTTGACAAGCTATTGAACTCTTTGAGCTCAGTTTCCTCATCTGTAAATTGAAGGTAAAAATGGCACCTTCATAAGGTGGTAAGGATTAAATGAGAGCGCGAGTGTACAGCACACAGAAAGGGCTTAATAAATGGGCCATTGTTATTAAGACGATAGCCCCTGTTTTTAAATTCCCTGGAGCTTTTGCCCCTCCCCACCACAAACACTATGAAAGGTTTTACATTATTTTTTCTAATGGGATTCTTGTTTTAAAAGATTTTAGTTATGAAATGATAATTCAGTTTCCCTTTACTAATCAAAAACATAACTAACGTTCAGAGGTTTTGGCTTCCACACCATAACTAATATAATTGCACCAAGTTCTCATAGTTCCAGCTAAAAGCAAAGAACTGTGATGTTTTAGCTGGAGTAGTTTTATTGTTAGATTTATGATTTCCAGTAGGCTTTTCAAACACTGCCCAAGGGTCAGGGACTCCCTATTCCCCTTTACAGATTCCAGATTAGACCTTTGTCAATATCAACACATTTGGCTTCATAACAAAAAAATTAATTATTAAACTGAGATTTAGCTGGATTCTCTCAACACTGAGCAGTGCCTGACCTATTTTGTCCTAGAGATTCCACTGCATTGGGCACTCCCAACATTTCACATCTTGTTTTTGTATTTTTCATGTCTCAGGCATCAGTGCAAAAGGATTAAAACAAACTGCTGAATTTTCTAGAGCTCTTATTTGTTTTCTCTTGAGGCTTTACAGTCACTGAGAAAACAGTAGCAGTATAAAGTATGTTTAAAAACCTGCTCAAAATACTGTGAATTATATGAAGTAGCATATTGTATCGTTTTTCTGGGAATGAAATTAGCTGACAATTAAATAATGAAAGAAAACATCAGGAGATGTCGCGGCCCAATGGTGGCAGAGGCAAAAATTGTTGTGAGTTCCGAAGCAAGAGATCCCCGTGGGCAGAAGCCATCAAGGGCACGTTCACAGCATTGAGGCTGAGTGGCCACAGTGGATTTTGTGTGAGTGGAAAGGGGGCAGGGCTGGCGATGGAACGGTGAAGTAATTAAGGTGTATGGGTCTCCGAGACGAAGCTGGAGAGACTGCACAAGAGCAGATCCACCATATCTTTGAAGAGACCCAACTTGTTCTTCCATTCCCCTCCACGTCTGAAGGGTTCACTGTGTGCAGGTGCTTTTCCAGATGCTGGGAGGATAGTGTCTGGCCTGCCTTTGTGGACTCTTAGGAATAATGTAATGCAAACACGGAGTTTGTGAGATTTGTCCTAAACCAGCCCACAGTCTTCCTGCAGCTGGTCTGACACTGCTCCTCCACGTCCACCTGCTTGCTGCTTTACCCTTGGATCCCTTATCTGCTTTTGTGTCTGGCCCTCTCTTATTCTGGCCTCCTTTCTGCCTGTCTACCCCTTACCTGCCGCCCCTGCCACATACTTTTTCTCCAGGTCTGTGGCTTTAGGGGACTCTTTTGGTCAGGAAGAAGAGAGGGACAGGCGCACATGCATTTAGCAATGTACAAATGCCCATACGCGGTGTAACTGCCATGTGATCTTAGGTTGTGTTACTTGGAGTATAATGTTTGAAACAGTGGAGGTGGTCTCTTCCTACTCTGAGTAGGCTTGGGGAGAGGCAGCATAGAGGGTAGAGGTTAAGAACGCAGGGCTCTGGAGACAGGCTGCCTACATTTTAATAGCAGCTTTCATTTCATAGTTCTGGCCTTGAGCAGGTATTAAATTTCCATGTCTGTTTCCTCATTTCCAGAATGGGGAATAATTATGGTAATCTGTCTAATGGGGTGGTTGAGCTTACCTTGAAGTTACATGATTGTAGTGCTGAGAGTAGAGCCTGGCGCATGGGCACTCAATAAAAGTTCTTACAAGTGTCAGTTCTGGGAAGCCTTCTCCGAAGAATCGCACGGACACGATGCAGCAGACTTAGAGGATGCGACTGAAAGGGCAAGGGTACAGGCCCTGCGATCTCAGTGAAGGCTGAAGGGCTCAAGGAGGCTCAGACAGAGAAGAGAAGAGAAAACTCAAGAGGATAGACAGATTTTTTCACAGATTCGAGGCAAGCCTCATCATGTGCTTATTCTGTCCCAGTCTATATGACTCCGAAGTGAGGGACTTTGAAATGGTCCTGGAGGAAGTGAAGGAGCCAGTGGGATAGAGTTGAGAGGGTAGAGTTCCATGATCGCACCAGAGTCCGAATCCAGTTATGTTCTCACCATGTGTGACCTGCAGCTGTACTCACACCCTTTGAAGCTCAGTTTATTTATGGAAATATTTTGATTGAAAGAGGTGACAGGGATGGTTCATGGTGGGGCATGACATGGAGAACAAAGGCAAAAGAAAAAGAATTAAACTTCCTTACAACTTACAGCCCACTGACAAGTCCTTGAGACAGGTAGAGTGACCTTCCTCTAGGAACTCAGCTGCCTCAATGTTAATACTTCGCTAAGGGCAAAAGGCAACCTTACCTTAACCCAACCTCCCAACCTCCAGGATCCTGTAAGTCTACTTTAACATAAAATTTCCTTTGGAATCTTCCTTTATCTTTATCCCGCCGAAGATACATGTTAGCAATCATCCCCCAAGCATATGACCCACCGATAAACATCTGCAGGGTCTCATGACTAAGGTTTTACTAGACAGTAGTAAATGACATTTTCCTAACAACAGTTAGCCCCTCAAGGTCCTGGAAACCTTGCTTCCAAATTCCTTAGAGACTTACACTATCCCTAACCCCCTCCCAACTTGGAAGCAGATGATTAGCCACTCCTCAGGACCCCAGTGCAGCTCCCCCTGCCCACGGGTCCTGTCCTTGTGTGCTTTAATAAAACCGCCTTTTTGCACCAAAGACATCTCAAGAATTTTTTCTTTACTGTTTGCTCCTGAACGCCAACATTTTCACATCAGGGCAGAAGGCTACCACCAGTGTCCCAAGATCTGGCCCTCAACTTGGCAGGTGTAAACTTCTGTTAGTAACTTGCCCACGGATGGTTTGGTGACAGACTAACATGAATATATCTCTTTCAGTGCTGTAGTAGGTTGAATGGTGGCCCTCAAAAGATGTGCCTGGGTCCTCTTTTCCAAATGGAGTAACATTTACAAGTTCCTGGGATTAAAACTTACTATCTTTGGGTGGCCATTGTTCAACCTACTACGATGGACCCAGGAGACAGAATATGTCCCCCTACTAGGTATTTGTTTCTTTCTCATTTGTGTTTATATTTCTAATACATCCTGTGGATTAATATTCAAAAATGCAAAAGGACATAAGAGAATAATGTGCTATTTCTTGATCTCAGAAGGAGTTGTGTGGATATTTTTCCTTTCTGATAATTCATTTAGCTGTACCCTTATCATTTGTAAATTTTCTCTGTATATCTAACTTTGATTTAAAAATTTTACTGCTGTTATTAAATGTACATTATCACTAAATGAACTTTGATTTTAAAAATCAAATTAGCTGGGTGCCTGGGTGGCTCAGTTGGTTAAGCGACTGCCTTCGGCTCAGGTCATGATCCCGGAGTCCTGGGATCGAGTCCCGCATCAGGCTCCCGGCTCAGCGGGAGCCTGCTTCTCCCTCTGACCCTATCCCCTCTCATGCTGTTTCTGTTTCTCTCTCTCTCTCTCTCAAATAAATAAATAAAATCTTTATTAAAAAAAAATCAAATTAGCATATTATTTTTTACAAATAAGGATAGACTTGTAAAAAATTTTTTTACCTGCTGAAAACCATACATCTTTCCATCCCTGAATTTTCTCTTATTTCCTCACCTGAATGTGTCCCCCACTTCTTTTCTTACTCCAAATTCTGCTTTATCTGTCAAAGCCCATCTCACCTTCTCCTGCCTTTCCTGAGTGTCCCAGCTTTTTTTTTTTTAAAGATTTATTTATTTATTAGAGAGAGAAAGAGCCTGGGGGGGGGAGGAGGTAGAGATTAGAGGGAGAGAGAGAATCTCAAGGGGACTCCCCACTGAGCACAGAGCCCAGTGCAGGGCTTGGGGATTGATTCCACAACCCCGAGATCATGACCTGAGCCGAAATCAAGGGTCATGTGCCCAACCAATTGAGCCACTCAGCCTCCTGCCCCTCGAGTGCCCCAGCTTTTGGTCCGCCCCTGCTCAGAATCCCACAGCACTATCAACACCATACTCCATGGCATCTTTATCTGCGGTGTGTTGGAATTTAAAGTGAGAGTGTGTATGGGGGGTGGGGGGGTAAGAACATATGAATGTAGTCTTCCATGTACATTTAAGATCCTAGAGCAGTGGTTTCCAACTTGTGGTCTTGTGCTCTCCAGAGGTCTTAAAGATGTGGTAATGGGTTTAATCCATTTAAGACAATCAGGGGCATTGCTGAGGTTGTAAAATGAGTGAGACAGGGTCCCCGTTGGCAGGGATTCAGAATCTAGAGGGGGATGCAGTCACATAACCACAGAATTGCAATACTCTATACTAAGTGCTACGACGGAGACATACTCAGGGCATCTGTGTGTGCAGAAGCACACACTTCAGCACTCCTTACACTCCAGAAAGTCTGTCTCTGCCACACATGCACACCCCACAACAAGTCTTCATAGGTTAACATAAATGTCAAATTTCCCTCTTGGTTGAGATGTTATTAACTCAGTATGGTAGTTCTCAATGTGGTCTGCTGCTCAGATCTGACGGACTCACTGTCTTTGATTTTTATAAATGAAGAATTTATAAGTTAGTAAGCATAGGTTGGCAAATGAAATCTTTCAAAACCTGGGAGTCCACTTGGGGGAAAGTGAACAAATGGCATAAAAGGAATCGGTCCTCTAGCAGGCGATGTCCTAAACTCACTTGTGTTCTTCCTGTGCTACTTCTTTGTTCTGGACTGATGTGTCCCCCCCCCGACCATTCATATGTTGAAATAGTACCCCCATAACTCAAAATGCGGCCACATTTGGACATAGCATCTTTAAAGAGGTAATTAAATTAAAATGAGGTCATGAGGGTGGGCCCTGATCCAATATGAACGCCATCTTTACAAGAAGAGATTTGGTCACAGATGCATATACAGAGGGAAGACCACGTGAGGACACAGGGAGAAGGCAGCCACCTGCAAGCTACAGAGAGAGGCCTCAGAGGAAACCAACCTTGCTGACACTTTGATTTCAAATTTCTCGCCTCTAGAGTGAGAAAATACATTTCTGTTAAGATACCCAGTCTGTAGTATTTTATTCTGACAGGCCTAGTAAATGAATATGTTGATTGATACCTTCTTATATTGAAAGGTAGGTTTTTTGGTCTTGGCACTCAGGGACCTTCACATCTTGTCCCCAGTGCATCTGTTCAGTCTCCTCTCCCAGTGCTCCCTGCCATGCCTTCTGCACCCTCTGGCCTCTCTGTTCAACAGCTACATCTGCCTTTTAAAATCTCAGTCCTTGCTGGAGGTTCTCCCTGGGTTGCCGTTTCTTCTCCTGATTAGACCTCTTTGAAAACCTTGCTCAGATGTGTGCTTTGTGGAGCCTTTCGGAACTTCCAGGCTGAGTTAGAAGCACTGATCATGTTGTATTCTCATGAGATGCCCCTTCTTACTAGATGATGTGCTCCTGAAGCCTAGGGCTCTGATTCATCTGCCTCTCTCTAGAGACAAACATGGTATAGGAGTCTGCCATAACAAAATGGGTGGGGTAGCTTAAACAACAGACATTTATTTTCTCACTGTTTTAGAGGTGGAAAGTCCCAAATCAAGCTCTAGCAGGGTCCGTTCCTGGCCAGTAGACGGCTGCCTTCTCACTGAGTCCTCATGGCCTTTCCTCTGTGGGTGGTGTGTGCTGATGGAGAATAATAAAAAAAAATAAAATCTTTAAAAAAAACACACCAAATAAGATATCAAAGGTTAACCTCCAAAAATCAACTAACCTTCCAAAAAAAAAAAAAACAGACCAAAGTACATGAAACAAAAAGTGACAGAATTGAAGAGAGAAATAGACAATTCGACAATAATAGTTACAGACTTCAATATCCCACTGTCAGTAATGAACAGAACACCTTGGCAGAAGATCCCCAAGGAAACATGACTTAAACAACACTCTAAGCCAGCTAAACCTTTAGCTGGCATCTTTAGACCACTTCACCCAACAACAACAGAATACACATTCTTCTCATAACGCATGGCACATTGTGCACGATAGACCATATGTTAGGTCATAAAGCCTCCTAAAGTTAAAACAATTGAAATCATACAAAGTATGTTCTCAAACCACAATGGAATGAGATGAGAGATCAATAAAGGAAGGAAATTGTGGGGAATTTAAAAATATGGAATTTAAACAGCATACTCATAAATAATGAATAGTCAAAGAAAGTCACCAGAGAAACTAGGAAATACATAGAGATGAAAGAAAATGAAGCCAATATACCAGAACTTAAGAAAAGCAGCAAATGCCATGCATAGAACAAAATTTATATTAGAAAGAAGATCTCAAATCAATGAACAAAACTTCTACTCTAAGAAATTTAAAAAAGTGGGAATAAATGAAATAGAGAAAAGAAATATAATAAAGTCAAGAAAACCAAAAATGGATTTTTTTTTTAAGATTTTATTTATTTGTCAGAGACAGAGAGAGAGAGACTGAACACAAGCAGGGGGAACAGCAGAGGAGAGGGAGAAGCAGAATCCCCACTGAGCAGGATGTGGGACTTGATCCCAGGACCCCGGGATCATGACCTGAGCCGAAGGCGGATGCTTAACTGACTGAGCCACCCAGGCGTCCCCAAAAATTGATTTTTTGCAAAGATAAAATTAACAAAATTTTAGCTACACTGACCAAGAAGAAAAAAGAGAACACTCAAACTGTTAAATCAGAAATGAAAGAGGAAACATCACAACAGACTTAAAGCAATAAAAAGGACTCTAAGGAATATTATGAATAAGTATATGCTAAGAAATTATATAACCTAGATGAAATGGACAAATGTTTAGGTATATAAATGTTTATAATTGTTCTATCTTGTTGTTTTAAACCTTTTATTAATATATAATGTCCTTCTTTGTCTTTTGTATCCTTTTTTGATTTAAAGTCTATTATCTCTGATATTAGCAGAGCCATCCTTGCTTTCTTCTGGTTACTATTTGCATGGAATATCTTTTCCCACCCTCTCATTTTCAGTTTATTTGTGTGTTTGGATCTAAAGTGTGTCTCATAGACAGCATATAGTTGGATCATGCATTTTTATTCATTGTGCCAAACTCAGTCTTCTGATATTTATTTATTTAATTTACAGTTAATTACTGATAAGGACTTTGGTCATTTTACTATTTCTTTTCTGTACATCTTATAGCTTTTTTATCCCTCATTTCCATTACTACTTTCTTTTCTGTTTAGTTGATTTTTTTGTAGTGAAATGTTTAAATTCCTTTCTCATTTCCTTTTGTGTATATTCTAGGGCCATTTTTTTTGTGTGGTTACTATGGAGATTACATTTCACATCCTAAAGTTATAACACTCTAATTTGAATTTATACCAGCTTAACTTCAATAACATACAAAAGCTCTGCTTCTT
This sequence comes from Phoca vitulina, assembly GCF_004348235.1. Taxonomy (NCBI): domain Eukaryota; kingdom Metazoa; phylum Chordata; class Mammalia; order Carnivora; family Phocidae; genus Phoca; species Phoca vitulina. The sequence continues at coordinate 30,414,018 of NW_022589722.1, read as the reverse complement.
TTTTTTAAGATTATTTATTTATTTATTTGAAAGAAAGAGTGCGAGTGAGAGAGCAGAAGCAGGGGAGCAGCAGAGGGAGAGGGAGAAGCAGACTCCCCGCTGAGCAGGGAGCCTGATGCGGGGCTTGATCCCAGGACCCTGGGATCATGACCCGAGCCGAAAGCAGCTGCTTAACCAACTGCGCCACCCAGGGCCCCAAAAGCTCTCCTTCTTTACAGCTCTGTCCTCACCCCTTTTGGTTGTTGATGTCCCTCAAATTATATCTTTATGCATTGTATGCCCAAACATAAATTAATAATTCTTGTAAATGCATTCATCTCTTAAATTATGTAGAAAAAAATGAGTTATAAACCAAAGTTACAATAATCTTTAGCTTTTATTTGTTTATTTATTTATTTTAAAGATTTTATTTATTTATTTGACAGAGAGACACAGCGAGAGAGGGAACACAGGGGGAGTGGGAGAGGGAGAAGCAGGCTTCCCGCGGAGCAGGGATCCCAATGTGGGCCTCGATCCCAGGACTCTGGGATCATGACCTGAGCCGAAGGCAGACGCTTAACGACTGAGCCACCCAGGCGCCCCCAATAATAATTAGCTTTTAGACTGATAATTCTTTTAATGTATGTCTCTTAAATCATGGAGAAAACAAAAAAATGCATTTATAAACCATTGCTACAATACTAGCTTTTAAACAATTGCCCATGTATTTACATTTATTGAGATACTTATTTCTCCATACAGCTTTGAGTTACTGTCTGGTGTCCTTTTACTTCACCTCTCAGGACTCTCTTGAGCATTTCTTGCAGGGCAGGTCTAGTGGTAATGAACTCCATCAAATTTTATTTCTCTGGGAATGTCTTACTTTCTCACTTTTGAAGGATATAGGATTCTTGGTTGACAGGGTTATTTTTATTTTCATTTAGCATTTTGAATATATTGGCCCCCTGTCTTATGGCCTCCAAAATTTCTGATAAGAAATCTGCTGATAATCTTATTGAGGATCCCGTGTATATAATTATTTGCTTCTCTCTTATTACTTTCAAGATTTGCTCTTTGTCTTTCACAAGTTTAATTATATTGTGTTGGTATGGGTGTCTTTGAATTCATCTTACTTGGTCTTCATTGAGCTTCTTGAATGTTTATATTCATGTCTTTCATCAGGTTTAGGAAGTTTTCAGCCATTATTTCTTAAATATTCTCTCTGTCCCTTTCTCCTATTGTGGGACTCCCACAATATGTATATTGGGGACCTTGATGGTGTCCTACAGGTCTGTTAGGCTCTGCTCATTTTTTTTTCAATCTCTTTTTCTTTCTATTCCTGAGATTTGATCATTTCCTCTGTCCTAGCTTCAGGTTCAGGGATGCTTTCTTCTGCTTGCTCAAATCTCTTTGAATCTTTGTAGTGAATTTTCCATTTCATAGATTTTTTTTTTAAGATTTTATTTTTAAGTGATCTCTACATTGAACATGGGGCTGAAACTCACAACTCCAAGATCAAGAGTTGAATGCTCCTCTGACTGAGGCAGCCAGGTGCCCCATGAATTTTCCACTTCAGTTATCATACTTTTCAGTTCCAGAATTTCTTTTTTGTTTCTTTTTAGGGTTACTGTTCCTTTATTCATATTTCCATTTTGTTCCTACATCATTTTCTTGACTTTCTTTACATCTTCCTTCAGTTCTTTGAACAGCTTAAAGACTGTTGTTTTAAAGTCTTTGTCTAGTAGATCTACTGTCTGGTCTTTTTCAGGGATAGTTTCTGTTTTGTTTTGTCCCTTTGAATGGGCCATACTTTCCTGCTTCTTTGCATGCCTTGTGGTTTTTGTGTTTTTGAAAACTGGACATTTGAATCTAATAATGTGGTAATGCTGGAAATCAAATTTTCCCTCTTTCCCAGCGTTTGTGGTGTTTTTTATCATCATTTTTTTAATTGTAGGTTGTCTCTGTGCTGAAGATCAACCTGAGGTGTAAACTTAAGGTCTTCCTGGGTCTTTTCCAAGCCTTTCGCTGGGCATGCATGGATCACTTGCTAGTATTTCCCTTATATGCAAGTGTTTTTGAATGTCCTGGTCTTTAATGTCTGGCTCCCAATAGGGGAAAAAAGAATACAATAAAGGTGGGGGAGGAGAAAGGGGCATTGGCCCTTTAGATCCCCAGAAGTCACTTCAACCTGAGGGGGAGGGGCTTGCAACAATGGGGAGAGGGGCAACAGCAGTGGTTGCTCACTTCTGTGTGCACCTCTGATCAGAAGCAGCAGTCAGTGACCAGAGCTCTGATCACCAGTATTTGGATTTGGAAAATAGGGTCCTTTTTGCCCTCCCTAGCTCTCACCAGCTGTGTGCAAGCTGCTGCAGGAACCAACTATCTCAAGCCTCATTTATTAAATCTTTTTCTTTTTGTAATACCAGCTTGCTATGTATTGTGTTTCATATACGCACGAGTCTGTTTCAGCTCTCTGTATTCTGATTCACAGTGTTATCTCATACCAGTAACTTAGTTATAACAACTCCATAGTAAGTCTTGATAACTAGCAAAGTAAGTCTCCTTGCATTATTCAAAGTAGTCTTGGTTATACTTGGCCCTTCGCACTTACACATACATTTTGGAATCGTTTACAAGTTCTTCAAAAAGCCCTATTGAGATTTTTGTGTGAGATTGCATTTAATATTAACATTTAATATTAGTTTGAGGAGAATTCCCATCTCTAAAGTACCAGGTTTCCTCATCCATTTGTTGCTCAAAAAGTTTTATGATTTTACACATCTTTTGTTTGATTTGCTCCTAGATACCTTAAATACTTTGTAACTATTATAAAATGGTACCTCTTTAGAAATTAGTTTCCAGCTATTTGTTGTGGGCATATAGACAATTAACTTTTGAATAATAATCTTATATCCTGCAATCTTATTGAACTGTCTTCTGGCAATGGCTTGTGCTTGATCCTCTTTGATTTTCAATTTTGGAGCCTCTGCAGATAATGACTGTTTTGTTTCTTCATTTCCAGCATTCTGTGTGTGTGTGTGTGTGTGTGTGTGTGTGTGTGAATGAATGTCAGTGTTTTGTCTTTAACAGCAATGGTCAAGATGGGGTGGAGTAGAACAGTGGCGGGGAAGTGTAAAAATATTATTACTCAGTCCTAAGTTATAGTTTCTGAGTTCTTCTTTGACTCATGAATTATTTTGAAATTAATTTTCAAAAATTGTAACTGTATAGACATTTTTTTGCTTAGTTTTTGTTACTGATTTCTATTTTTATGATAATGAGTTCAGGAATTTGTCTTTATTATATTGATTTTTTTGTATTTGTTGAGTCTTCCATTATAGCTTAGTATATGATCAGTATTCATAAATGTTCAAGATGTCCTTGGAAAGATGGTGTATTCTCCCACTTTGTGGATTTGTCAATCTCTCCTTATAATTCTGTCAGTTGGGGGTTTATATGTTTTGAGATTATGTTGTTAGGTTCAAAACAGGTTCAGAAATTTTGTACCTCTGTGAGAAAATGTTCCTTTTATCATTGCCTCTTACCTCTAATGATACTTTCTGTCTTTTAGTTTTTTCTGATACTAAAATAACTGCACCAGCTTTCTTTTGGATAATATTTGCTTAGTAAACCATTTTCCCTTCCCTCTAGTCTCAATCTGAAAGATGCTTCAGCTTTGATATGTTTCTTATAAATATCATATAGGTGCATTTTTCTTTTTCTTTTTTAAGATTTTATTTATTTGAGAGAGAGAGAGAAGGAGAGACAGTGAGAGAGTACAAGCAGGGAGGAGAGGGAGAAGCGGGCTCCCCATTGAGCCAGGAGCCCGATGTGGGGCTCGGTCCCAGGACCCTGGGATCATGACCTGAGCTGAAAGCAGACGCTTAACAGACTGAGCCACCCAGGTGCCCCCAGATGCATTTTTCTTATTTCTGCCTCGTCTGTGATCTTGTCTTCCAGTGGTAACTTTACTCCGTGTGCAGTTATAGTGATTGTAGATATGTGTTCATTTCTGCCACCTACTTTTGTACTTTCTGCTTTTTATGTTTTTTATTTATTTGATTTTAAAAATCTCCTTTTTTAAAAAAAGACTTTATTTGAGAGAGCGAGAGACAGAACACAATCGGTGGGGAGGGGCAGAGGCAAGAGGGAGAAGCAGACTCCCTGCCAAGCAGAGAACCCAACATGGGACTCGATCCCAGGAGCCCGGGATCATGACCTGAGCTGAAAGCAGATGCTTAACCGACTGAGCCACCCAGGCACCCAAAAAACTCTTTATCTTTGGTTGGATTGATTGAGTTTTCATCCCTTCCTCCACTTCCCACCGCACATTAAAGGTGTGCGGTTTTGTTCTCTTTCCATACTTAACATTCATTTTGACTTATCTGAAATTAACTACTATCTGTCCTTTAGTCTTGAATAATACCAAAACCTTAAAATGCTTTAATCCAAACACCCGTCCTATCTTTATTCCATTGTTGTCCTTTATTTTACTTCCATCTCATTTTTGTAGTCTTTAAATCACTTCCTAGTGCTCTTGTTTTGTTTTGTTTTTAGAGAGCGCGAGCGCGAGCGCAAGCAGGGGGAGGGGCAGAAGGAGAAGGAGAGAGTCTTAAGCAGGTTCCACGCTCAGCACAGAGCCTGACATGGGGCTTGACCTCATGACCCCGAGACCATGACCTGAGCTGAAATCAAGAGTCTGGTGCCCAAGCAACCAAGCCACCCAGGCACCCCTGTGTGCTATTGTTTTTAAATAGTGCTGATTTAGATTTGCCACATAGTTACCAATTACTTTGCCCAACAGTTTTTCTTACATTTCTCCCTTCCAAATGTTTTCTTTCTGAAATAAATCCTGTAGTATTTCTTTCAGTGAAAATCTTTATAGCGGTATTTTTTTAGTCTCTTAAGAAAAAAAGAACATAAAACCATCTTCTCTTCATCATTGTATTGACATTTAGCTGGAAAGGGAATTCTAGATGGACCTTTATTGTCTCTCAGCAGAAAAATCCAGTTGTAAACGTTATCATAGAGACTATGCTGTGCCACAGCCAGTTAGTTAGTAGAGGATCTGAGCTCGAATCCAGGCCCATGTGGCACCAGAGCCTAGTTCTTAGCCAAATCCTTTGTATTTGGAGTCACCAAATGCTAAATCATTTGAACAATAAAACTCTATCTACATCATGACAACACACAGGCAAATTTTAAAATATCTGATCCAGCTCAGCAACTGCTTTTAGGCACTTCCCATATGCTAAGCAATGTGGGGGTGTGAAAGAATGTGGTTCTTCAGTGGAGAGAAGCCCATCCCATTAGGGAAGCAGGAGGTGTTCAGTAGCGTTTATTCTATTGTGCTCTAGCATCCTGGCCAGTGTTCGGGGCCTCCTGATACTTGGAAGTAGAAAACACATAAGGCTGTCTCTCTTTTCTTATCCCTGTTGGAAACTCTTGATAGTGAGTGAAGCAAAGATGTCAGTATTCATGGTAGAGAAGAGGTTGTACAAGCCAAGACTGCCTTCATGTTGATAAAAAATGCCTTATTCGACTTGTAATCATAAACGCTACTATAGTAAAAGACGTACACTTTCTCTCCTTTTTGTCTCCTTGCTTGCATGATCAGCATCAGTTAAAATGAAGTAGCTCCTTAGATAGTCAAGGAGAAAAGAGAGAGAGAAAACCAACACACCACAGCCTAGACAACTCCATCCAGCACCGCTGGGCTGAGATCAAGGTTTGGTGCCCCCCCACCAATCCCGCCAATTACCTTAGCCCCCATCCCGGCCCCAGCTTTGCTGGAGTGAGGGTTCACCCCCAACCTTAAAAAGGTAGAGAGGGCTACCTCTCCCTTTCCATCATCACAAACAGTGCTGACTAACACAGCAGTGTGTCCTTGCTGACTGATACCTGATCCAGGCCTCAGCTTTTCAAACTGCAGCTCATCAAACTGAGATACACCCCTGCTGGATCTGCTCTCTGGTGCCTCTCTCTGATCGTCTTCTCTTTAAAGGGGTTCCTTTCTTCCTAGGGAAAAAAAATGTTCTGCCTCCAGAATTACCATTGAGGGGTTTTGCTTGTTCTAGAAGCTGACTTGACACTCCCTTCTCAAGCATGCTCCGTGTGGCCTGATGGACACAGCGCACATACTGGTTGGCCAATGCGGAGCCGCTGAGTGTCTGTCTGCTGGCTGTTCTGGCGGTAACACTGGAGAACCTGGGCCTGCAGATCAGCCCAGACAGGATGAAACTCACACTGGTTCAACCTTGCTTCCCCTTCCCCAGCAGCTTTCCGATACTGTTCAGTGGTGACTTTGTGGAATTCCGAGCTGCTCTCTGTAGAATGCATCCTGCTTCTTTATCACTCCAGCTTTCTCTTCCAGCTGCTTAGCGGGTGCTTTGCCTTGGCTCATGCCTCTTCCCTTGATCCCCTCTCTGTCGAGGAATAGTTCTGGTTAACTGCTCATTGGCACAAGCGCTCCCTCAGTCCAGCTCTTTGCCTTGGCTTTAGTCGTTTCTGAATTTCAGGGTCTTTCCTGACTTGCTCCAATGCCAGCCCTTCAGCTACTCTTCTTTTCACTTCTTTGTCAGAAACTGAGGCACCAGAAGCACCAGAATACTGCTGAGACTTCGAACCAGATGGGGAGCTGTCCCTCATACAATCAATCACATTTTCCAAAAACCGGATGCCCTTCACCATGGTGATGTTCTCCTTCTCATCTGCCTCAAAGGTGACCCGCGGGTGCTGGCAGTCCCACCCATGGCTCCTGCTTCTGTCCCCGCAGAGACCTAGCTTGCACCCATGAGCACTTCAGGCCCCCTGGGCACACACACGCACACACGCCTGGAAGCGCCCGGACTCTTCCCTTGTACCCCGGGAGCGAGGCCACGACCCCCCATGAGCCATCAGTGTCCTTGTATATTGATTGTCCTTAGTATTACATATGCGGACTGGGTGGGGAGCATCCAGAACACAAGCCAGAGACAAGGGTGTGCACATATCTTCATAGTTTATTTTGAAAGTGAGTGATTCCAGACACGGGGAGAGTGCAGCAGGAAAGGAGGAGAGCCAGAACAAGTGTGCACTCTCAAGTTGATCACTGGGTCTCTGTGTTACTCAGTTGTTCTCCAGAGAAGCAAGCAGAATGAAGAGATTGATTTTAAATAATTGGCTTATGATTATGGAAGCTAGGAAGTCCAAAATCTGTGTGGGCTGTCAGGCTTGAGACTCGGGAGAGCTGATGGTACAGATGAAGTCCAAAGACAGTCTGCTGGAGAATTCCTTCTTGCTCCAGGAGGTCAGTCTTTGTTCTATGCGGACCTTCAACTGATTGGATGAGGCCCACCCACATTATGGAGGACATTCTTCTTTACTTAAAGTTCACTGTTTTAATGTTAATCTCATCCAAAACACCCTCCAAGTTGACACGTAAAACTAACCATCACAGGCTCGACCCCCTGGTACCTCCCAGCAGCGTGTAGAGTGGACCTCAGATAGTACAACTCTGGACAGAGGGAGCACTTCCTTGCTGGTGCTCCACATCCTGTGGCCCAGACTTGTCCTATGGGATGTGAACTCTCATTTCCTGGTTGAGGATGCATGAATGCTGGGCAGGTTCTCAGCTTCTCCACCTTCTGCTAGAGACTTTTAGACTTACTGTTTTTCCCACTCATAGGAAAAAGCATTTACCTTTTCGTCACCCCCCAGGAATCATCACTGTCTTCTCTATGTCTTAATGCCCATTCTCTGTCCATGGCTGTCACCGTGTCCTGCAGGCCTTATGACCACACTGTCCCGCGATCCCTGTTGAATTCCCCACCTGCCATGAAGCCTCTGCGGGCAAAGACCTGCCCTGTTGTTCCTGTTTCCTCGGTTCCTTGGTTCTTATTAATTGCTTAATAAGTGTGGCCGGAACAGATGGAACAGGTTTTTCTTTTTGACTCTACCAGTGTTTTATCACCACTGGGGTCGTTCTCACTGGGCATTTAATACTCTGTGGTTGTGCCTTGGCCCAGCCCCGTAACCCCTATGGCCCCATTTTCTCACACATGACATGAGAGAAATGTTATTACTCAAAGGCTTGTCGCTGGATGGAATGAAGCATTAGGTGCAAAAGCACTTGTTACCTGTAAAGCAAAGCACAGGCCCAGGCTGCCAAGGGCGCCACATGGTCCCCAAAATCCGTTCTCCTCATCCTCTGCAGGAATCAACATGCCATGGGGTTTGTTGACACTTCCCATCTCCTTTGTTGCTGGTGCAACCTGGTGGCCACATGCTGGGACGTGTGCAGACACTAGTACAACTTCTAGATTGCTCCTGACATAGAAGATGAGCCCTGGCCCTGGAATGGGGCTCCTTGCCCTTCTTGAAAGCTGCAGTGTGAGTGTGCTCACCACCTACCTTTTACCCTAGGAGGAAGACCACGCGCTTGGGGTCAGCACTGCAGTGAGCCAGAAAGGGGCTGGGTCACAATCCTGGACCTTGGGACTGTTAGGTGCCCACGAAATAAGTAAGCCACCGTATTTTAGAGTCTGTTTCAGCAGCCGGGACTTTGTGCTGTTATTATAAGTACAGTGTCAGCAGGAGCCTCAGCTATCCAATGCCTCCCTACCTATGACACTAAACTCATGTTGGAGAAGAATCCTGTGGCCTTTTTTCTTAATGAGGACATTAAGTTGGAGGGCCAGGAGAAATTGAGGGCTGTATTATACCGGGTAGGTGGACTGGCTTTGTTTTAACCACATTCATGTGAATAATTCTAGACAAAAGCACATATCAAATCATGTGCTTTGTGAAGCCTTGGGCAGAGGAGATGGAGCCGATATAATGAAATTTTTGCTTTCCTTACTGGGGCCTTGGCCAGATCTTTCTGTTACACAGCATTTATTAACCAGAGTCTACTTGTAAGTTGGAGCTGAAGAAATTTTCCCTGAGAGGAAAAGGCCCAATGCTCTTAGTTGGACCGAGCTAAGCTCAATTCCAGTGTTATTATTACTTAGCAGTGAAGTTACTTCATCTTCCTGAGTCCCTGATGATGATGATGATGATGATGATTATTATTATTATTATTATTTTATTGTTTTCCATCTGTTAAATGAAGACACTGCTGTCTACCTCCCAAGTATTCCCAGGTCACCTGTCATTGAGATCAAAGGGTCTAGCGTATGCCTGGGCATTTCATACACTTCACAGATACTAATTTCTGTCTTTCATCTTCCTTGCTCAGAAAAAAATTGGGGAAGCCTTTATTGAAAAATTTTTCTTGGGCGTCTGGGTGGCTCAGTTGGTTAAGCGACTGCCTTCGGCTCAGGTCATGATCCTGGAGTCCTGGGATCAAGTCCTGCATCAGGCTCCCTGCTCAGCAGGGAGTCTGCTTCTCTCTCTGACCCTCCCCCCTCTCATGCTCTCTCTATCTCATTCTCTCTCTCAAATAAATAAATAAAATCTTTAAAAAAACAATTTTTTTTTTTCTTAAATTGCCTTATAATCCCACTTTCTCAGAGAGTACTTGAGGCTCTCTTCCAAAGGGATGTAATTTCTAAATAAAGGTTACAAAATGCTTTTGCAGTCCTTTTAGGACACGTTATTTCTGATCCTGAGATGTATGTGTCAGGAGGATGGGGGTAGATTTAATTCATTACGAAAGAGGTGCTGAAAGATGCACCGTCTGGGAGAACTGGGCACTGGAAGGGAGATCTGGGCCCCTGGGGCAATTCCAGAGTCAGATGTCTCTCCCATGGAATCTCTTTCCCGCCTCTTCTCGTCGTCGCCTGCATGCCCAGCTCCCATCCGACAGTAACGGAGAGTACAGTTCCTTCCTGTCTGCTCTGCACGGTGCAGGCACGTTGCAGGCTGACAGCCCCAAACTCTGAGAACCACCTGTTGTGCACGGGGACTGCTGCCTTCGCTCATTTAGCACCTGACTTGGGTGTCCTCCAGTCCTTGCCAACCCCCCCCCCCCCAACAAATCTCGTATAAGCATTGCTTGAACCCAGGGAACTAATTCCTTCAAATCTGGCCTGGTACCTGGCACCTGATCAATCAGCATTCGATGTATTTGACCCCAGTCTCGTGACCTGGGTCAATTCTTTTATGTCCCCAGACTTCCTTCCATTGCCTTCTCTGCCACGGGAGGGACTTTGAATGAGACACTCTCTCCAAGGTGCCTTTCAGCTCTAAAGTTTTCATACTCAACATGTGATGTCACTTTCCAGTAGCTTCTACTCTCCAGCTACTCATTCCATCCCCCCATCCCAGCCCAAAGACAACTATCAGCATGGCCTAGGGTTTGGGGATACAGATCTAGTCTTTTTTTGTTGTTTTTAAAGATTTTATTTATTTATTTGACAGAGAGAGCACAAGTAGACAGAACGACAGGCAGAGGGAGAGGGAGAAGCAGGTTCCCCACTGAGCAAGGAGCCCGATGGTGGGGCTCGATCCCAGGACCCTAGGATCATTACCTGAGCCGAAGGCAGACGCTTAACCCACTGAGCCACCCAGGTGCCCCGATACAGATCTAGTCTTACCAGAAACTGAGATTACTCCCATTTCTTTCCTTTCTTTTACATCCAAGACTATAATCATGATTCTTAGCATTTGACTCCTCGTTGATGTACTGGAGGTCCCCAAGACTACTCTCAGGTCAAAATTCGCTTGAAGGAGTCATAGAAAAGCGCCTATGCTCATGGTCACAGTTTGTTACCATGACAGGATACAGATTAAAATTGGCAAAGGTGGAGTGCCTGGGTGGCTCGGTTGGTTGGGCGGCCAACTCTTGATTTCCGCCCAGGTCATGACCTTGGGGTCCAGGGATCCAGCCCCGTGTTGGGCTCTGCACTCAGTAGGGAGTCAGCTTAAGGATTCTCTTCTCTCCCTCTCCCTCTGCCCCTCACCCACTCTCTAAAATAAATATATCTTAAAAAAAAAACAAAATTAGTAAATGTAATAGGTATAGCAGACGGTCCAGAGAGACCAGGCGGGGAGCTTCCAATTGTCCTCTCCCAGTGGGGTCCTGTGGACAGTGCCTCATTCCCCCAGCAAGGACGGTGGAGGGAAGTGGGTGGATTTGATAGACATTTAATCTGATTTGAGGAGGTAGAATTGGTAGAATGTGAGGGTTGCAGAACAGGAAAGTTAAGGATGACTCCCAGTTTTCTGCTTATGTTAAAGGGAACATTGGAGGTGGCTTGAGTCTGGGGAGGGGATGGAGACAGTGAGTTCAGTTTTGAATATACTGGTGTGAGGTCCCTGTGGTACATCCATGTGGGTCTGCAGTTCAAAGAGGAGGTTGGAACTAGGAGTCATAGGTGTCCAAGGAGTAAATGAAGCCCCGGAGGGGATGAATTGCCTAGGGGTGGAATTCAGGGAGAGAAGGCACATTCTTGAGAAGCTCCAATGGCACTAAGAATCCTTGGTAAGCCAGCCAGGGAGGCTGAGGACCGCCAACCTGGGATGCAGGCAGAAAGCTAGGAGAAGGTGTCTAGTGTTCTAAGAAAGGGCGTGGTTAGGGATCTTGAATGTGCAGAAGGATTACCTTAGATGAAAATTATACAACATCAGTTGGATCTAGCAAAATAATTGGTCCCGGGTGACACTAAAAAAAAAAAACCAAAAAACATTTTGGAAAAGGTAAGGTTGACTGTAGTGCTTTGCAATGGATTGAGAGATGAGGAGTAGAGAAGCTGCCGAAAGCTAGAGCTAGTGTAGACAACTTTACAGAGGTTTGGCCGAGAACAGATGGATAGAGATTGGGAAACAGCTGGAGGGCAGCGCCATGCAGGAGTGGGGTTTTGTTTTGTTTTTCTTTGTTCTTAAAAGCAGAGGAGCCCTGAGCATGTTAACGTGCATCAGGGAAGAATCTAAGGAGAGGCTGAAGATAAAGAAGGGAGAGTGTGAATAGAATGCAGTTCTTGAGAAGGTGGGGGCTGGACCCCAGGGCACCAGGGGATGCTTACCCTAGGAGAGCAGGAGGGAGGGGCAAGGATGCTCGCAGGTGCAGGAAGAATAAGTAGTACCACTCCCTTCCTCAGCGCCATGGGAGGGAGCCACGGGAGCCACTTTCTGTTAGTTCAACACCCCAAACTCTTGCTGACGGCTGACTTGTGCCAGACGGTGTACTACGAGCCGTGATGCAAGTGGGAGTGGATCTCAGGCTCTCGTGGAGTCAGAGAGGAGTCGGGAGACAAACCACCATGACCAGAGCTAACCTTTGTGGAGCACGGACTCGGGGCCAGGCCGTCGTAGCATTTTGTCCCCCCAGGAACCCCAGGGAGTGGGCAGCTGTGTGCTTCTATTTTAACCGATGGGGGGATGGAGGTGCAGAGACATTGAATTACTGTCCGAGGCTAAAAGAAACGGTGGGTCTGGAATGCAAGCCCAGGAAAATCACTCTGCAGGCGATGCTCCCCATGTCAACATCATGCGTGAGCTCCAGCTCATAAACCACGTCTCGGGAAAATGACTGGCCAAGTCACCACTTTTCTGGGGCAATCCTGGTTTAGTGTCATCCTCATTTTTTCAACGAGGGCGGTTCACTCGCTTTCCTCCTGGCATCCCTTCCGCTGGTATGCTCCTGCTTACCCTTTATAATCCAGCTTGTTAACCCTCTGCCTCCGCTGCAAAGCTGGTCTCTCTGTTTTAATCCTTCTTGGTTTTTAGTTATAGTTATTTTCTGCATCCCAAACTGGGCCACAAAGGATTTGTTTTAATTTAGGAATCTGTGTGGGATATCTTAACAAAAGGCTCATAGAGAAGATGGTATGAGATTTTAATCTTCAGCCTGAACTTCTCCCCTAAACTCCAGTGTGTGCACAGCATCGGTATTTGGATGCCGAACAGGTGTCTCAAACTTCCAAGCTCGAAGCCCCAAAGCCTGATATCCACCATTGACTTGACCCCCTTTGTCTGCTGCCCACTGCAGCCCTCCACTCTCAGTTAATGGTATCTCCGTAGTGCCCTAGGTATCTCCAAATGGTAACACTACTCAGCTGATTACTGCCTCATATTTTATGAAGAACACAGATACAATTAAATGAAGACTACTTCATCCCCCCCCCACACACACACACACACAAAGCTGCAAGTCTCTCAGCATCCTTTGCCATGGTTGACCACTCTGTCCTTGAAATACTTGATTCTGGGGGCACCTGGCTGGCTCAGTTTGGAAAAGCATGTGACTCTTGATCTCACATGAGTTTGAGCCCCACGTTGGGTGTAAAGATTACTTAAATAGATGAAACTTAAAAAAAAAAAAAAAAAAGGAATACTCATGTCTATAGTCTACTGTGATACCCAGGGAATTTGTCTTGATTGCCATCTGCCTCAGAGTCTGCCCCTTCTCAACTTCGACCAGATCTCCAAGTGTTGGCGTTCTCCAAGGCTCTCTAGTCTGCTCTTTCCTCTTTTCCTGTCTACACTGTCCAGGGCTTCTCATGTATTCTTGAAACTCCAACTTTGACTTGAAATGCATCTTCTGTCCTGACCTTTCTCATGAACTCCAGACTCTTATGTCCAATGAACGCATCTCAAATGAAATTCCACCCAAACCCAGCCATTGATCCCCAGGATCCCATCTCTCTGGATGACACCACCATGAGCTTAGATCATCTCTGATTCTTCCCTTTCTCTCAGACCCCACATTTAAACAGAAGGGTTCTGGTTGAGTCTACCTCCAAAACACAGCCTGCTGTATCCAACCACTTCTTTCCATCACCTCTGCTTAAAGATTCCTTGACTTGCTTCCCCTCCCACCTATTCTCTCTGAATGTGTAACTCTTGTGCTTTTTTGGCGCACTGATGAACTTTTTCTCTTCCTTTCTTTCCTTTTTAAACAGAAGTCAACGGAGGGGGAATGTTTGTGCATTACCTTAAAGAAAAAAAAAATACCCCAATACAGGTACCGTTATCTTTTTGTCAGGAAACAGAGTGCCTGGACAGGGCTGCCATGTACGGGTTGTGCACTGCACAACTCTAAGGGAGCAAACTGGCCTGCTGGTTCAATAGCGCTGTATCTGCAACTGGACTTATACATTCTTTTTTAAATTGATTTTTTAAATTGCGTTAAAAGGTATATAGCATAAAATTGATCATTTTGTCCATTTCCAGAACTTTTTCATCACCCCAAACAGAAACTCTTTACCATTAAACAGTAACTTCCCATTTCTCCTCTCCCTGGCCCCTGGTAACCTCTACTAAGTACCTACCTAAGTGGAATCATACAATATTTGTTCTTTTGTGTCTTCTTTATTTCTGTGCATTCTTTTATACTTTCTCATTTGAGAAAGTTAAAATTTTTAGGGGCACCTGAGTGGCTCAGTCGGTTAAGTGTCTGACTCTTGATTTCGGCTCAGGTCATGATCTCAGGATCATAATATTGAGGCCCATGTGGGGCTCCGTGCTCAGCATAGAATCTGCTTGAGATTCTCTTTCTCCCCTTGCCCCTCCCCCCCATGCTTGCATGCGCGCTCTCTCTCTCAAAAAAAGTTAAAATTAAAAAAAATTAAGTAACACACGGTATAATATTATACCTCTGAACAAATTTAGTTCAAGATGCTTTTGAAACTAGTTTATCTTTTCTTGAATCACTTGTGGGTTACTTCATTGTAAAATATAGTTTGTCTCATAAGGTCTCAATGTTACATTGTTTAAAAAGAAAACATTTTATCATGACAAAGATTCTTTTAGTCAGCCTCCTGAAACTTCTCCTAAGCCCACCTGTTTGTGCACTTTTTTGTAAAGCCTGGTTTTAAGCAAGTACCCTGCTAAGTCGGTTTAACCGGAGGAGTCCCCCACCCTCCACAGCTGATCACCCTCGATATCTGCTCAGGTTCCTCATCCTCTACCACCCCCCAGGTGAGGTGTGGTCACCCTGACCTGTCTTTAGCAAAGAACTCTGTCAGGTTGGTTTAGCTCAACACCTCCCCCACCACCACCACCACTGTCTCTGCCACCCCTGATATTCCCTCTCCGTAATTTTCCATCCACTGACCCCCACCTGCTCCCTGGCTAGAAACCCCCACCTGCCCATGCTGTATTCCAAGCTGAGCCCAGGCTCTCTCCGGCATGGCAAAATCTCATAGCAGTGGACCCCACTCATGAATACAGTGTGCCTTACTATCTTTAACAATTGTTACTGAATATTTGTTTCTTTAACAATCTTTGCAAGTTGGATGTATGGCAGTCTTCAATATAGAAAGAAATGTATTTGACTCTCATAAGCCATTTTTCTTTCCTTTGTGACCAGAGCAGGCATTTAGATTTTATTTCAAAATGTTTTCCCCATTCACACCACCACCAAATTTCCCTCCTTTTTTCTTTATTTTCCATTGCTTTCCCATCTAAGCCAATCAGAGCTCACACTTGCTGCCAGGAAAATCCAGTCACCTCTCCCTCCTTTAAAGCCAGACCCTGTCAGCTGAGTGTTGGTCCACGGGTCAGCCACAGGCTGCAGGAGGGCAAAAAGCACCAGGAATGGAAGGTGGGAAAGTCATCCATCATGGGCTTCTTGAATCTCACATGAAGAGCCCTGAGGAGTCTGTTCCTGAGCATCCCTCTCCCTGCCCCACACTGCAGCCCCTGCTCCTTCCACTGAAGACTGAAGACAGCCAAGCTCCCGACTTTGCTGTCTTCTAGATAAAGGAAAGAATAGCCTCACACACCTCCTCTACAGGGTTCTGGGAAATTATTAACCAGCCCTCATTTTAAATTCAGCTTGGACTTGGGGCACCTGGGTGGCTCAGTCGGTTAAGCATCTGACTCTTGGTTTCAGCTTGGGTCATGATCTCAGGGTCATGGGATCAAGCTCTGAGTTGGGCTCTGTGCTCAGCGGGGAGTCTGCTTGTCCCTCTGCCCCTTCCCCCACTCGTGCTCTCTCTCACTCAAATAAAAAATAAATAAATGAAATCAGCTCGGACTCAGGTTGGCTGTTGTGGGACTCTCCCCTCCCTCTTGACCTGCCTAAAATCCCTCCTGCTGGGAGGAATCAGGACAGAATCGGTCACATGGTCTTAAGGAGGAGGAGGATGATAACTAGGTCACATTACACAACCCTCCCCACCTCTCCATGTTTGCTCCTTCAATCCCCCCAACAACCTAAAAGAGTAAGGAGACTGAGGCCCGAGAGCCTGAGCAGTTTGCCCCGTCACAAAGCTGCTGAGCGTCTGAGGCCGAGTCTGAGCCTCCGCTGGCTTCCAGAGCCCTCACTCTGAGCCACACAATCTTGCTTTCTGGGGCTTGGCCCCAGCGTAGCCCTGAATCTTTGTTTCATGGAGGCCAGAACCAAAGTCCCTGCATACCATTCTCCCCCTCTGGGGAAGAGAAGAATCACTTTAGGCCATCCGAGCATTGGCACATTTGCATCTTCTTCAAGGAGTTCTCCTTGTCATGGTCCAGTGATTTTTACATGATATGCCCACAATACCTACCCACCACACCCTTCGATCAGTAACACAATGTATATAAATCAGCAAATACCACGTATTAGAATATAACATAAATGGACACATGTATGTAAATTGATGAAGGCAATGACTAAGGGACCCTAAGTGGACACTCACTGGTTCCTGAGGATTGATTCTCTAGTTTCTACACTCCCTGGTGGAAATTCTGAGAGCGAGGGAGTCAACACAAAGCCTTTGTATTTCAGGTACTTTCACACTGGCTCAGTGCTTCCAAGAACTTTCTTGGAACTTCTTACACCTCTTGTCACTCTGTTGAATTGTAGTTATCTACCTGCTGATTTCATTTCCCCCTCCCCCATACTCTAAGTGTCCGGAGGGTGGACTTGAGCTCTGATTCATCTGTCTATCCTCCTTTCCACCCACTAGAGCCCACCCTTCCCCAGACGGTGTCCAGTGCCATACCTTACCCATTATCGGGCTCAGGACATATTTGATGGATGAATGAATGAACTGTCCCCTCACTAAGACACTCCCTGATGGAAGAGACATGTATACACACACACAGGCTTGTCTCTGTGGCCTAAATGAGGATCACTCAGGATTTCTGTATTGAACCTTCATTATATCAAGGGCTAGAACAAGAAGGCAAAGCAGTTACTCTCAGTAAAGTCCCAATGAGACTAGTGAAGTGGTATGAATATTTGAAAGAAGACACCGAATTCCAACAAGGATGGTCTAGCTCCCAACACCTTCACCACGATCACTCTCACTGAGTCACCGCAGGGTTCCGGAGCCTCAGTGACCCCGAGATTATAGAGGGCCCCGCCTCCCTCCCTCCCCCATCTCTGATTACTGGTAGGTTGCTGTTCCAAGTCCTCAGCTCTGAATGACCTGAGGCTCATGATCATGATCTACAAGTTCCCACTCAGGGGGCTGATGAGTGTCTTTTCTGCAGGAAGGAAATACATCTCAATGAAAGTAGTAATGATTTCTTAAGTAGCTTTATTGAAATCAGGACTCGATTCTGGATATGTGGGGGAGGGCTAGGGTCTCTACCCTCATGTTTATAGTCTTCTTGGGAATATTTAAAAAGTGACAGTAGGAGGCAGCCGGCAGTGTGAATTTAGCATGATGGAAAGCAACGGCTTGAGCTGTGTGCTGCATAGAATGCAATAAACCTGTAAGCGACAGGTTTCAGAATTCTGAGAACAGAGAGGTGCCTCTGGGCTGCGCCTGCTTGGGAACGCTTCCCCCAGAAGAGGATGGTCCCGTATGGCCCTGGGACCAGAGAGTGGCGGCATGCCCAAGCCGTTGGTCAGCAGGTGGACCTCCCTTAAGCTCGACAACCAGACGGCACAATTATGGTGGGACTCAATGAATGGGATGATTTCTGCTTTCCCTTCCCCAAGCTGATTTCTTTCTACTTCTTACCATTACTTGATGAGTCTGTGTATGAATTAATAGCTGTTCCTTCGTTCTTAGTAGCGCTGCTTGCTGCTGAGAATTATGACAGAGCTAAAAACGAATGATTGCCAAGATGCACTAATTGTGTCTCCAGGGAAGTGCCCAAGATACTCAGGTTTTCCTCTGTCTTCCTTCTTGTTGCTTTCCCCCAGTGAGTAAGTTTGCGCTAATCACTTTTGAAGGAAGCACGTTACACTGTAATTCCAGCACCTTGGGGTTTGTCAGCGTAAGGGCTAAGAGTCGGATTGGATCTGTTGGCAGAGTGGTCGGCAGCTGTTGAAATGAGCTATGCCAAGACCCGGCTGGTTTTCTGTCTCACGCGCCAGGAAGGGAGATGCTGACTGCGTCAGCACAAGGGGTAAAATAAGTCAGGTGGCAGGATTGGTATGCGATTTCCAACTCTTGATCCAGGGCTTTGGCTCTTTCAGCCCAAAAGGAAGAGGAGAGGGTGAGGTGGTAGAAACAGCCCATATCCCAGCAAACGCTCGGAGGGCATCCTCTGTGGGACGTGGTTGGCTCACTTGCGTAGCAGGACCTCACTGCATCAGAATCTGCGGGCTTCATACCTTATGAGTGTCCACATCTAGCATTTTGGGTTGATAGTTAAGGATTAAAGACCTCGGGTGGAACTGAAGTGGGTCAGATTTCTCATATTTTCATTCGGATTTTCACTAAATAGAATTAGACTGAGTTTGTTGTGGTTTGTGGCCAACACAGTTGGCTCCCTCTCCTTCCCTCAGCCCTCATCTCTACACGTTGAGAGCTGCTTACCACAAGCACCGGGGACCCTTGTCGTGAGGACTTTTTTCTGGCTCCGGGACCATATGGGGCTGGGACATGGGGCAAACCAAGCCAGAAGTGTAGGAGAGTTAATGCCCCAGAAGCAGCCCTCGGCTGATGTTGGATGGCGAAGAGGTAGAAGAGCATAGCTGGATTGAGCTCCAGGTACCCAATGGGTACCTTGCTAGATAACACTCTGTACTGGTCCTTCCCTTCCCTGCCTCACATCCCAGCCCATCCCATCGGAGTTCCCAGGGATCAATCACCTTCTATTATAGGTCAAATTGTGCCCCACCCCTCAAAGATATGTTGAAGTCCTGAATCTCGATCCTTGTGACTCTGACCTGATTCGGATATAGGGTCTTCGCAGATGTAATCAAGTCAAGATGAGGTCATACTGAATTAGGGTGTCCTCTTAAGAAGAAGGGAAGAGACGCAGAGAGACACACAGGGAGAAGGTCCTGGGAAGGTGGAAGGAGAGATTGGAGTGATTTATCTAGAAGCCAAGGATCAGCAAAGATCGCCAGAAACCACTGGAAGTGAAGAGGAAGACATGGAGCAGATTCTCCCCCAGAGCCTTCGGAGAGAGCACAGCCCTGCTGACAACTTGATTTCAGACTTTAACCTCCAGAACCTTGAGAGAATACATTTCTTCATTTCTTTTGTTATAAGCCACAGCCCTGGGAAGCTAATACAGCTCCCAAATAAACTATGGGCACTTGGATCCCTATTTCAGGGTCTGCTTCTCAGGGTCACTAAACTAAGACAAGGAATACAGGAAAGGATGGATTATTGAGCACTGACTCTTAAATATCTTAATGAACAAGGCATGCCCTTGAATAGAAAGAGGCTCTTCTCATTAACAGACAAAAAGAAACTGAATCCTATTTCCACGAGTGGAACAAATGTGAGAAAAATCACATATAATGTTTGTGGGAGAAAGATGTATGGTATAAATAAGAGAAAGGTGGGAACCGGTGTGATGAATGGTTTCCTTTCTGTCCAGAGGGGCCAAATACACATCTGTGATTCTCTACTGTTTGCATTTCTTTGCAACCGTGCAGTTGGGTGGTCAGTGGAAAACGCGGCACCTGGACCCAGATTCTCCTCTCTCATGTGTCTTGCAGGACAATCCAGGGTGGCTGTAACTGCAGAGCATATTGCTGACATTGAAATTTCGAGGGCGACACTAAGATGCAGTAGATCGTGAAAGTCTCATGTTAGATCTCACTCTGCAGAATTTATAAGGACAGTTTCAGGGACTACTTGCATGGCTCTTGGCCCCTCAACCCATGAAGGCGTGAAGAAGGAGATCCAAGAAGGAAGAGGGAGGAAGGGGGAGGATGGCTGGGACTTTCTTGGGAGAGAGCTGCCACCATCCTACGACCCCATGCGGAGAGCACCATGTGCACCCTGCCATGAGAGAGAGCACTGTCCTGCAGCTACTTTGAGATCCACAAAGAGAGACCACCCCCAGTGCTGGTGAGGATGTGGAGCGACACCATCTCTCATTCACTGCTGATGGGAATGCAGAACGCTGCAGCCTCTGGAGGAGACAGCCGGGTGGTTTCTGACAAAGCTTAGGGTACTTTTCCCATGAGATCCAGTGATCGGTACTTACACAAAGGTGTTGAGAACTCTGTCTACACAAAAATCTGTTCACGGATGTTTACAGCAGCTTTATTTATGGTCACCAACACTGGGAAGCAGCCAAGACGTTCTTCAGGGAATGGGTAAATAAACTGTGCATCCAGACAATGGAATGCAGGGTTCCCCTGCTCTCTGAAAGGAGGGCGTTCCGATGAAAACTTGTGGAAGCCAAAATGGACTGAAGCAATGAGGCGATTATCACTAATTCAGATGGAAAAAAATTTGAGCATTCCCAGATCCCAAAAATAACCTTTCTTAGGCATTCCTGATAACTTAGGACACATCTGGCCAACAAATGCACAAAATAACTCAAGATACAGCACTGATGCTCACAGTTCAAAGCTCTGGCAGCTTGATGTTGAGATGCTGAGTGTGGTCCCGGGGCAGGAGCTTGGGGGCCCCATTCCTGCTGCTCAGGGCGTGCACTGTCTCAATAAACAAATACCAAACCCTGTTTTCCCTTCTTCTTCTTCTCCTTCTTCTCCTCCTTCTTCTTCTTCTCCTCCTTCTTCCTCTCCTCCTCCTCCCCCTCCCCCTCCTCTTCTTCCTCCTCCTCCTCCTCCTTCTTCTTGGTAAAAGGGACAGTCGTCTTCAGCTTTCTTTCAGTTAGCAAAAACAGGTACTAATATAGGCCTTTCATAAAAGCAATGTGGTGTAACGCAAACTTCCAAAAAGTGGAGGACGCCTGTATTATTCAGTGCTAAAAGACATTAGCTGTGAAGCCACGTGAAGACACAGAGGCACCAGAATTCCAATTCTGTGGCATTCTGGAAAAGGCACACTGTGGGGACCCTAAAGAGATCCGTGGTTGCCAAGGGTTGGAGGAGTGGGGGTGAATAGGCAGAGCACAGTGGATTTTTCGGGCAGTGAGACCACTCTGTATAATCCTGTAAGGGTGGATACGTGTCATTATGCTCTTGTCCAAACCCATAGAATGTACAAGACCAAGACTGAACCCTCATGTCACCTGTGGACTTTGGGTGATAATGACGTGTCAGTGTAGGTTCATTAATTGTAAGTAATGTGCCATTCGGGGGCAGGATGGTGATAAGGGGGAGGCTGTGAGTGGGAAAGCTCTGTACTTTCTGTTCAACTTTACTGTGAGCCTAAAACTACTTTAAAAAAAAAAATAAGTCTATTTAGAAGGTGTCTGTGTGGCAGGCATGGAGCGAGGCTGTGCGGACAGGCCAAGGAGCGCAGGGAGCATGGTCCACAGATAGCCTCCGCGTGTCGGTATCTCAGAGACCCACCTTGCCAAGGTCACGCCCTTTCCAGGGCAGCCCACATTCGGTGACCCAGTGAGCTGGGCACAAAGGCCTGATAACAGTAGATAGTGGAGGCCCCAGTGCTCCTCACTCGAATCTAAGTGGCCTCGGTTATTGGGCCTACATGGTACTATGTCTTCTGTCCAGTCCTCTTCCTGCCCCTCCTTGCTTTCACAGGGTGGATCCTTTTTTTTTTTTAAGATTTATTTATGTCTCCTAGATAGAAAGAGAACACGTGTGGGAGGGGCAGAAGGAGAGGGAGAGAGAATCTGAAGCAGACTCCGTGCTGAGCGCGGAGCCTGATGTGGGGCTCAATCCCAGGACCCTGAGATCATGACCTGAGCTGAAGGCAGATGCTTAACCGATTGAGCCACGCAGGCGTCCCTCACAATGTGGATCCTTAAGAAACATCTGGCACCCCAAATTCCGTCTCAGCGTCTGCTTCTAGAGAACCCACGCTGGACGCCATTCTTCATGATCCATCCTGGATTCGACCTCTCCCATCAAGCCTGCCCAGCCCACTATATTCACAATCTACTTCATGATGCAGCTAGCTACTTATGCCAAGAGTTTATTTGATAAAGGATCCCCACTGCCCTATTTAGGCTTCTTGCTGTTGTATTAAGGAGCAATATTTCTCTTATATTTTTCAGGAGAATTATTTACCTTTTTTATTTTAAAAGTGTTTGAAATTCTTAAACTATATGGAAGAATACCGACGGTAACAAAAGAGATGCTGTTGGTTCACGACCCTTTCGGGAGCTTCCCGGGTGGAATCTGAAAATGGCCCCCTGTACCCAGAGGGCCGGGGGAGACAGAAGAAAGAGCCAGGCCACACCAGGTTGGCAGGTGACAGTTTTCATGAGCAAAGGGATCTTATATCTGAGGCTGGACTTGGGCGGAAGCAAGATGAGTCGATCCCTGCCGGCCAGATCTTAAAAGTTTATATAGAAAGAGACCTTAACTGGGTTGAATCATGCATACTGTGCAGGTGTTCTCAACACCACATCACTTCCTCAAGGCTGTGTCCTTGGAGCAGCCTCTGAGAGGGGGAAGGTCAAGCAGAACCCCCATTCCAAGGACAGGGGATGGTATGTGATCACCTGGTTTTGGCTCACGGGTCAACTGGCGGTCACATCTTCTCAATGACCTTTCCCAATAGACACCCACATAATCAGCACCCAGTGTAGATCTTTTGTCCTGTTTCCAATCTCTCTGCTGAATTTTTAAGGACCTAAACCATTAGTGATATAACTAATGTTCCCGCCTTAACCCCTTCCTTCTTCTGTGCACAATATACTTCCATGCATGTTTTGGTCGCTCTCCTGCACATGAAGGTGTCATAAACATGACATGCCATTGATTCTGTGTTTTAAGTTGTGCAAAAATGGTATTATACTGATTCCATCGTTCTGGAACTTGCTTTTATCACTCAGCTTGCTCAGAGGACTGGCCACGTGGATCCATGCAGATGTGGTTCATTTGTTTAAATCGCTGTCTAGAATCCCATCACATAGTGGACGACCCCTCAGAGACTTGGGTCTTTCTTCACGCAAATGTGAAAATAGTGCTGCAGTGAATGTCCGTTTCGTGTCTCCTTGGGAGCATGGGCACGTTTCTCTCTGGTGGAATCGCAAGGTTGAAGGGCACACAGCCCTCCAGCGATCTTAGCGATGCCCCAGCGCATTGAACCAGTCTCGCGCCTACACCGAAGGGTAGCCCCCATTCTCTGGTGTTTTCAGACTTCGTTGTTACTCTGATTGGTGTCACACCTTTGCAGATCCCTTGATTATCAATGGGGTTGAGCGTCCCTTATATTTATGGCCATTTAAGTTTCCTCTTCTGGGGACTGCGTTTTCATATTCTTTGCTCATTTTCTACTGAGTTGCTGGGTTTCTTTTTCTTTCTTTCTTTCTTTTTCTTTCTTTCTCTTTCTTTCTTTCTTTTTCTTTCTTTTTCTTTCTTTCTTTCTTTTTCTTTCTTTCTTTCTTTCTTTTTCTTTCTTTCTTTCTTTCTTTCTTTCTTTTCTTTCTTTCTTTTATTTCTTTCTTTCATCTCTTGCATTTTAATGCAACTTTTCATGTATGTTTCATCTCCCTGCCTGGATGTTGAGTTTAAGAGAGCAAGACTAAGCCTTCAGCATCAATCATGCCATAGGTGCTCAGTGGCTACTTAAGGATTGGGTTGGACTTTTTAGATTGAGACACAAAAGACTGAAGGTTACCAGCCAGGCCAGTATTTTCAACCTGTCCAATAATTGGTTGGGTTTCCTGTATTGTGGAGCTGTTGACTTCCATAGTGATTGGCTGCAGGATGGAACCAGCCAGACCACAAGCCAAACAGGTGTATTCAGGAAGGCCTCAGACAGGTCACCTGTGCCCGTCAAGTTATTAAACAGGGAGCGGTCTGGACCAGTTGATTTCCACAGTGGCAGTCTGAGGGCAGGGTCCGTCTTCCTCACTCAGTGAGCTGCAGGGCTTCTGGCTCCAGGATGAGTTGTGGAGCTTCCAGAGTATCTCTTTGGAAGTATCTCAGTGGGACCAGCGCCAAGTGGGTACCTAGCACCAAGTACTCAGGAAGTACCTGTATCCACCCAGGGACTGAAGTCAGTATGCTGGACACAGTATGGCTTGAGCGCATGTACCGTCGAGCAGAATCTTTGGCATAGCAGGAGACCGGAGCTGGAGGAACTCTCTGAAGCTGGCGAGTGTAACCATCTCATTAGGTAGATGCTACCTTTGGCCCAGAAGGACTAAATACTTGGTCAAAACCCACAGTGCAGGTTAATGAGAGGATTGTGTGCATGCACGCATGTGTGTGTGTCTATGTGATCAAACCACACCACAAAATATGTTGAGAGAATTTTTGAACAGTATCCGATATAAAAATTTTTTTTTTCAAGAATTTGATACAATGATGAAATGTCATCAACAGCCATGCAATGTCCAGCAACGATCCATTAATGTTCTGCTCTGTGCCTGGTGCTGCTCCGGATGCTGTGGGTGCAGTGGGGGCCAAGCTGGAGAGGATGCCGGCTTTTGTAGGGTGTCCATTCCAGTTGGGGGAGAGCCCCAGTCAACCGGTAAATAAATAAATAAACGAACAAGCTTATGTCAGACAGTGATAGGTGCTGTAAAGATAACAAGACGTGATCAGTGTTCAGGTTTTTCGTTCCCTGAACAAATATTTATTGAGCTCCAGCTGTATGCCAGACACTGCATTGGGCCCTGGGAAATGGTGGGAACAAGACAGAAGAGGTTCCTGAACCCAGAGATTTGATTGTGGTTGGGAGAAATGCTGTGATACATGAAGAGACATAAAACTCCAGATGACTAGCTGCTATGAAGGAAGGAAGCAGATGATAAGATGGAGCAACAGAGGGGGAGGCTTGGGAGAGGGGCAACTTGAGAGTGCTTCCAGAAGCAAGTGCAAAGGCCCTGAGGTGGGAAAGGGCATGGTCAGTGAAAAGCAAGGAAGCAAGGAGGCCAATGTGGCTGCGATCTGGTGAGCCAGGAAGGGAGGTGAGAGGGGAGCTGGAAGCTGGGGAGGAGCCGTATCACCTCCCGCCAGTGTGATGGAGGAGGGAAAAGCAAGGGGCACATTGGTCCTTGGGCTGGCTCCTCTCCTTTTTCCCTTTTGCTGGCTGGTGGCACATGAGAACATTTAGTCTCTTTGCTGGTTGGGTGTGTGATCCCTGGAGCCCCCCTGCCTTACCATAAAAGGATTTTCAAATGCAGTTTCTGAGTGTTCGATGGTCTTCCAGATCGACCACGGTTTGAGTCCTGAGCGATGGTTCTGGCACATACTCAGCCCATCTATGAAACGCACGCTATTTATTCCACGGCGCTGAGTGGGTCCCAGGGGGCTATTTTCCTCCATTGTGTAAATCCATGCTTAGAGAAGTTTAGCACACAGATTATGCACTCAGCCAGCTGAAATGATTCTCTGTTGCTATTACAGTCAACGGTGAAAATCACACACACCACTTTGTAAAGTAAATGATTTTTTTCACCTGATAGATCATAATAGCTCTCCAGAGTTGTTAAGGTCTAAACAGTCCATTGAGAGCTTGTAGAGGTAGGGGGAGGGGGCTAGGGGTGGAAGGGGTAGGTGGGGGAGAGAAGGAGTCTCATCATGCCATTCCTTCCAGAAATCTGGCACGACAAATATGGGTGCCCACTTTTCCTGGAACTCCAGTCTGCACGTAATGGGCTCATAAATATCACTGAGTATTTTTCTGTATTTCCAACACAAGCTTCTGTCTGGCTGACACCCAACCCCCACCCGTTTTTGGTCAGCCCTTTGTAATGTGTGTAAGGAGCAGAGGGAGGGCCATATAAGTGTTTATGGTATCATAAGCACACAACCACGCGCCACTCTGCTCTGAGGTCTAAGTCAAGACCCACGTCTTGAGGAAATACACCCACTCCCCCGATGCTCCCCTTTAGAGAGTCCTGATGATGGTGACAGCCATTACCCACTGAGCACTCTCTGTGGGCCACACACCACCCTGTTCTAACTCCTTTATCTGTGTCAAACAGTCTAACACAAAGATGTGCCAAGCCAGTTGATGTCATTCCTGTTATTTAGATCAGGAAACCGAAGTAGGACAGGCTAAGTGACCCACCCCAATCCCACGAGTAGTCACATGGTAGGTGCTGGAGACTCACTGAATGAATGCATGAACAAATGGGTGGGACAGAGTTTGAAGTCTTGAGTGTTGGCATGAAGCCATTCCACGCCATCCTCCTCTCGCCCCCCTCACCTGCCACAGCATGGGGACAGGTGGGTGCTCCCAGGCATGAGACTCAGCCAGTTGCTTACAGCAGACCAGAGAGTCCACAAGGGACTTCCTCAAGGAGTGACTTACGGGCCACCCATATCGGAACATTGGGAGGAGCCCAGGAATCTGCATTTTGACAAATTCTGTAGGTGATTCTTAAGCAGAAGATGGAGCGTTTGTCTATTAAGATGAGAGAAAATAAAAGTGGAGATACTGTTCTGGTGAAGACAGTTTTGGATAGTTTTCCAATAATGTTCCCTCCTCCTTTATATTGTGATAAAATATACATAACGCAAATTTTAACATTGTAACCATTTTTTCCCTAAGAAAATGTGTGCAGCTTATTTTTTACCAATAACAGAATTACATGGTGATATCATATGGATGCACTCTTGATATGAATATGATTTTGAGATTCGTAAGATCTCTATTAACAGGGTTCTTCCATTTTTTATGTCCTTTTTTTGTTACTTAAAATTTTTATTGAAGTAGAATGAACATACAGTGTGATATTCATTTCAGGTGTACAATATAGTGATTCAACAATTCTACGCAATACTCAGTGCTCATCACAATAAGTGTACTCTTTTTTCTTTTTTTAATTTTATTTATTTGACATAGAGACAGAGAGAGAGGGAACACAAGCAGGGGGAGTAGGAGAGGGAGAAGCAGGCTTCCCGCGGAGCAGGGAGCCCGATGCGGGGCTCGATCCCAGGACGCTGGGATCATGACCTGAGCTGAAGGCAGACACTTAACCGCCTGAGCCACCCAGGCACCCCACAATAAGTGTACTCTTAATCCCCTTTATCTATATCATGCATCCCCCCCCTCACCTCCCCTACGTTTTAGGCATTTTTAAGTGTACAATTCAGTGGCATTGACATTCCCGTTGCTGTACAACCATCACCACCATCCATCTCCAGAAACGTTTTCATCTTCCCAAACAGAAACCATGTCCCCGGGACACAACTTCCCATCTCCCCTCCCCCAGCCCCGTCTGGTCTCCTCTCTGTCTCTATGAATTTGCCAAATAGGGACCTCATGTAAGTGTAGTCATACCAAATCTGTCCTTTTGTATCTGGCTTATTTCACTTAGCATATGTCTTCAAAGTTCCTCCACATTGTAGCATGTCAGGATTTTATTTCTTTTTCGGGCTGAATAATATTTCATTGTAGACCTAGACCATATGTTGTGTATGCATTCATTTGTTGGTGGACAGCTGGGATCTTTCCACCTTTTGATTATTGTGAACAATGCTGCTGTGAACCTGGGTTATGAGTATCTGTTTGAATCCCCCCCTTCAGTTCTTTTGGGGATATACCAAGGACTGGAATGGCTGGACCAAATGGCAACTTTATTACATTTGTTTTGGCATGTAGACATTATAAAGATCATTGTTCTCAACAAATCAGAACCAATACCTCCTTTTAATAATATTTTTTAAAGGAGGTTATAAAACACATAACACAAAAATTACCATCTTTCAATGACATTTCAATAAAAGTAATAAAATAAAAAATTACCATCTTAACCATTTTTAAGTGCATAGCCCAATAGTGTTAAATATATTCACATTGTTGTGAAACAGATCTCCAAACTTTTCATCAGGTAGAACTGAAACTCTATATACATTCAACAACAACTCCCTTTTTCCTCCCCCCCCCAGCCCCTGGGAACCACCACCCTACTTTCTGTTTCTATGAATTTGACTACTTTAGATACCTTATGTAAGTGGGATCAGTCAGTTAAAAAATATTTTGTCATGCCCCTATAGTATGCTGAAATGAAATTCACAGATACCACTTTCTCATAACACAATTCGGAAGGGGAAAAAGTGTAATGCCCTAACTATAATATGAGGGAGAAATGAAAGTGATTGATAATAAAATGCATATTCCAGAATATAAACACTTCGGTTTGACTCCACCAGAAGATTTAACGGAGCAGCAGAAGCTCACGCCCACACAGTGTTTGAAGAACTGTCAGGAATGGGACAGCTATGGATGTGAACCGTTCCAGGCAGGTGACAGCGATGGGTGCCCCAGGCTGGCTGTAGGCAGCAGCAGGACCTTTCGAAACGGTCAACATGTGGTAAAGTTCCAGCAAGGACACAGAAACAGTCTTCCCTCCAATTGCTTAGTGGCTTGTAATTAAGATGTAAAAACCTCCATGTGCATATGTGAACGTTTAGTCTCAGATAATTATAAACACTTTTCCCCACCTGCATTAATGCCCGCCAGGACATTTGAAAAAATGTATGAGACGTGGGACCATTCTTTTTTGTGTGAGATTGTCCTTTTGCATTGAAGGACATCTAACAAACCTGGTCCCAGCCACAAAAGGCCTGAGGTAACCCCATCAAAGTGGTAACAAGAACACATGTCCTGTTTCCAGAATGCCCTTCAAGGGGGCAATATACAGGAAGAAACACAAAACAAATGTGCACCTTCATAAATCATAGCAACAAGAAAACCCAATACCCTTTTAACCACCACACAGGTCAAAAAACAGAACCTTGCCAACGCTCCCAGAAAACCGTGTGCCCATCCCAGTCCCCTCCCTTCCCCTCTGGGGACTAGGGATAGGTTAGCCTGCCTTTTTTTTTTTTTTTTTTTAAGATTTTATTTGTTTATTTGACAGAGAGAGACACAGCAAGAGAGGGAACACAAGCAGGGGGAGTGGGAGAGGGATAAGCAGGCTTCCCGTGGAGCAGGGAGCCCGATGTGGGACTAGATCCCAGGACCCTGGGACCATGACCTGAGCTGAAGGCAGACGCTTAACGACTGAGCCACCCAGGCGCCCCTAGCCTGACTTTTATCATAATCGCTTTCTCATATTTCTTGATCATTTTATCATACGAGGGTGCATCCCTGAACACCACAGTTTGTTTGCTTTTTTTTTTTTTTTTTTTTTTTAAGATTTTATTTATTTGACAGAGAGAGACACAGCGAGAGAGGGAACACAAGCAGGGGGAGTGGGAGAGGGAGAAGCAGGCTTCCTGCCGAGCAGGGAGCCCGATGCGGGGCTCGATCCCAGGACCCTGGGATCATGACCTGAGCCGAAGGCAGACGCTTAACGACTGAGCCACCCAGGCACCCCATGCTTTTGCCTAGCTAATTTTTAAATATGTTTTTCAGTTCTTTAAATTGACAAGCTTCCCCTACCTGCTTTTCTTTTTTTTTTTTTAAGGTTTTTCTTTTTCCTTCACAATTTATCTGCTAAGCACTGAGGTTGTTTGACCTGTGGAGTTTCCTGCTGTCTAGATTGTGTGAAATGCCTTCTTGTGGTGCTGTCCGGCATGTTCCTCTGTCTGCTCTGTTTGCTGCACAGTGGCACCAGATACCCGGTGTCCCTCCTTTTGGCAGGACTCTTGGTGCTGTTGTCTTTTGTCTGCTTGCTTGTTTGCTTGCTTCCTTCCTTCCTCCCTTCCTTCCTTCCTTCCTTCCACCTCTCCCTCCCTCCATCCTCCCTCCTTTCCTTCTTTCTTGCTTTCTTTTCCATGCATCTCTTTTCTCCCCCACCAAGAATCTTGGTTCTCAACAACACAGGGATGACACAGAACATCTGACTCCAATCCCCATCTGTCAAGGTCTAACCCACTCATCAAGGTCAGTGATCTCCATGTTGCCACATCTAATGGTCAGTTGCCAGGTCCTCATCAACTTGACCCAACAGCAGCATTTGACTCAAAGCAACCACTCTCTCCGTGAAACTTATTCATCTCTTGGCTTCTAGGACACCCCACTCTCCTGCTCTCCTTCTCTTCCCTGGTGCCCTCCTTTATGGATTCCTCTCCATCTCTGCAACCTCTGGATGCCAGCTCATTCCTCGGCATCCACGCTCATTCCCTGTGTGATCTCATCGTGACTTCATCTGCCAGCCCATCACAGCCTGGACTTCTCCCCAAGCACCTGACTCCTGTGTCTCCTCCACATCCCCCATGGACATCATGTAGCCATCTCAGACTCAGTATGTCCAAAGGGTATTTTTCTCTGTCTTCTCATCTCAGTAAATGGATGGCCCCAACCTTCTAGATACTTAGGACAAAAGCCAAACATGTGGGAGTCACCCTTGACTCATCTCTTCCTCTCACCCACACACAAGCCATCAGGAAATCCTTTCTCTTCTGACACAGATCCAAAATCAGAGCTGTCCTCATTGGCCCCTTTATCCGCCTCCTTCACACTCTCATTGTCTCCTGCCTGGATTTCGAAGACAGCCTCCCACCTGGTCTTTCTGCTCCACCTGCCCTCCCTAGTCTGCTCCCCCACAGCAGCCCAGTGATCCTGCTACATCCCAAGACCCTCCTTTGCCCAACCTCCCCCACCCCATGGCTCCCATCTCATCTGTGGGGAAAGCCAGCATCCTCACAATGGTGAGCAAGGCCCTGTGTGATCTGACCCTGGGGCCTGCTCTCTGCCCCACTGCTCCCCCACCCCCACTCCAGCCCTTTGCCTCGACTCGCTTCCCCTGACGCCATGTACTCCTTCACTGTCTTCAGGGTCCTTTTTCAAATGTCACTGTGTCAGAACAGCCTTCCCTTCCTTCCCTAATAGGATAACAGCGCCCAGCCCGGCCTCACTTTATTTTTCTAAAGCAGCATCCTCATTTCTCACTCTGGTTTATTTAGTGGTTGTTACTGGACTGTAGGCTCTACCGTGGTGGGCCGTTGTGTCTGTCTGGTTTTGGTACTGGATCTCCAGCGCCTAGAACAACCCTTGGCCTGCGGTCATCTCACTATGTGCTGATGAATGAGTACATGAATGGGTGAAGAGCCAATGACTCTCCTGTTCAGGGGAGCGATGCTCAACTCAGCTGACTGAGCACTTTGGCTCTTACACCTAACCCTCTCTCTCTCTCTCTCATTGTGGCAAAATATACATGACATAAAACCCCCCTTTTTAATCATTTCAAGTGTATAGTTCAGAGATGTTAAGTATATTCACAGTGTTGTGCAACCATCCGTCTCCAGAACTTTTCCATCTTCCCAAACTGAAACTCTGTCCCCATGACATGCGAAGTCCCCATCCCCCTCCGCCAGCCCCTAACAACCACCAGTCTACTCTCTTTCTCCATGAATTCTTCTCCTCTATGTACCATATAAATGGAATCATGCAGTATTTTTGTGTGTGGGTGTCTGGCTTATTTCACTGAGCATAATGTCCTCAGGGTTCATCCATGTTGTAACCTGTGTCTGAATCTCCTTTTAAGGTGGAATCACGTTTCCCTGTGTGTACATACACTCTGTGTACATTTCACATTTTGTTTATCCATTCATCCATTGGTGGACTTTGGGTTATTTCCACCTTTAGGCTATTGTGAATAGAGCTATGATGAACACGCGTGTACAAATATCTGTTTGAGTTTCTGCTTTCGGTTCTTTGGGGCTTACATCTCCAGAAGCGGGATTGCTGGGTCATACGGTGACTCTGTGTTTAATTTTTTTGAGGAGCTGCCACACCTCACTTTTTGCTTTCTCAGGAAAATGTGTTAATGTAATTCCCAGCTCTCCTCAAGTCTCATCTCCTGGGTGACAATTCTGTGGCCACCTGCATCCATGGAGCGTCTGGCCCGAGGGCTTCCCTCTGTGTCCAGTGGACTCCTGGCCCAGGTCCATGGTGGACACTCTAGTTGGCGTTGAACCCATCAGTTTCGTCCTTCCCCGCTACCTCTCGGTGCCACTAGATGGCGCGGGAGAGTAGTTCAGTTTTGTTTCCTGGGGAGAAAGCCCTCTTTTGTTCCTCCCGCCAGGGTGGGGGTGGGCCTTGGGGGGGGATTGCCCTTCAGAGCTCCATATCTGGGATCACACTGCCTTGAAACTTGTCGTTTCTGAGTTTCTAATGTCTTTAGTTGGGGAAGCCCACACCATCCTTCTTAAAGGGGGTAATGGTGTTGGGAAGACATTGGCACATCGGAAAATACATCAGATGGGGTGTCAGAAAATCCTACTCTGTGTGACCTGAACGCCTCATCTAGGCTCCCCTGGCACCCCATCTGATGTTTCTCTATCTGTGAAATCAAAGGGTTGTAGCCTGGTGATGGGTATTGAGGAGGGCACGTTCTGCATGGAGCACTGGGTGTTATGCACAAACAATGAATCATGGAACACTATATCTAAAACTAATGATGTAATGTATGGGGATTAACATAACAATAAAAAAATTAAAAAAAAAATCAAAGGGTTGGATTGACCAGTGGTTCTCAGTTCTGGGAGGGTATGAAGACCCGCTGGGGAGAGAACACAGCAATGCTGGTTGAATCAGAACCTCCAGGCGCTTTGTCAAAGCTCCTCAGGTGATTCTAATGCGGGAGGCGGAGAACCCCTGGGTTAGGTGGGCCGAGACCCCTACCACCAGCTGTTCTCCAAACATTAGGGGACAGGGGTATATCAACCCCCTCCCCAGGGAGTTTGTCAGAAGACACCTGCTATCCAGGGACCCCCATCCCAAGCTTCGAATGAGTGGGACAGGGTACGCCGACTCTAAGCCCTTTGAAACAGCCCTCCCCAGCACCGCAGGACACTGCCGGGCACTCATGAGGTGCTCAAGGAATGTTTGGCTAAATAGTCTCATTTAATTAAGGAAAGCTTCCAGAAGAAAGTGATCCCAGAGCTG
Source organism: Phoca vitulina (assembly GCF_004348235.1). Classification (NCBI taxonomy): domain Eukaryota; kingdom Metazoa; phylum Chordata; class Mammalia; order Carnivora; family Phocidae; genus Phoca; species Phoca vitulina. Next base: position 30,381,094 of record NW_022589722.1, on the reverse strand, counting down.
AGCCTCAAAGGCCAACCAGGAATTAGGACAAAGAAGGGTGAAGAGCTTTCTCCCTGGGCAGCTGGAACAGTGTGTGGTCTTATTGTGGGATCGTGGAGCGCAAGGGTCAAGAAAGAGAGAATTCTTGAGATGTTGTGTGATGCAACTTAGTGAGTTTATTTGAGTAGCATGGGGACAGGAGCCCTGGGCAGAAAGAGCTGCTGTTTTGCTGTGTGAAGCTGGTGGTTACATGCTTAGTCATGCTCAAGGGGCAGGGGAGGCTCAGGGAGTATTAGATCATAAATGTCTTCTTTGAACTTCTACTTGTGAAACTAGTTTCATGAGATTTCTCTGGTGCTTGTCATCCAGTTCAATATTGGCTGTCGGTGAGATGGATAGGCAGTCACAAGACCCTATAAGAATGTAGCAGTCAGGGCGTCTTTGATGGTTATCACAGCTACGCAGGCTCTAGGTCAGCCTCCCGGGCTACTAAAGGTAAGCCTGCTTCTCTCCTTCCGGCGTCTCAGGGATGTGGGGCCGCAAGGGCTGGCTGAGACCTCTAGGGTGGCTCACCCCTTCTCCAGCGGGGCCCTGCAGGACGGGACAGGGAGCAAGGTGGACGCGTCCCCTGGTGGGGAAGCTGTAGCTGCTGCAACTGAGATGTCTGAGCTTTGCTCTGTGTGTTCTGGAAAACCTGGACAGGGCTTAAAGAAGGGGAGTGTTGGAGGAGACATGCATTTCTGGTGGGTGATAGATGGAGCTGTGAGGGTGGGGCCAGAAGAAGGGGGGGCAGGAAGAGGGAGCCCTGCTGGGAGGTGAGCGCACTCACCTGGGCCCAGAGCGCTGAGAGTGATGGAGGATGGAGAGTGTGGGTGGATTTGGGAGCCAGGAAGGAGAAGGAGGAGGCGGGAAGGACTGGTGAGGGCACGGGGCCTTGCTGGCCATCATGAGGGCTCAGCTCTCACCGAGTACCTCTGGGAACTGTTGCGAGGTTTGAATCAGGTCCCAGTCTGGTGTGGAAGCACTCTGACTCAGGTGTAGAGATGAGGGGGAGGGAGAAAGCAGGGCGGTCATCAGGAGGAAATTCAAACAGTCCCGTGGTCTCTGGGTCTGGAGGTGGTGGTGGAGAAGGGGAGGAGAGGTCAGTCTGGACACTTGGCCAAGACAGAGCCACCGCATTGCTGATGGATTGGATGTGGGAACGAGAGAGGAATCATGAGGACTCCAAGCTTTGTACCTGGCCCAGCAGCTGGAAGGCTGAACTGTCCCTTGCAGGACTTTGGAGACTGGAGAGGGTTGAGGTGGAGAGTTTGGGGTGGGGGTGCCTGCTGGGCCATCAAGGGGATGGAGCTGCCAGACGAGCAGAAGCCAGGGCTGGAGGGTAGTCTGAGAGTCACCGTGCATGATGGAATTTAACGTCGAGGGACATCAGCACACCTGTTGGCTTGGGCAGTGGAAGGCATTGGGGACCTGGGCCACTGCAGCCTCAGAGGGCTGGGGGGGCTTAAACAGCAGACATTTATTTCTGGAGGCTGGAAGCCTGAGGTCAGGGGGACAGCATGGTGGGGTCCTGGCGAGAGCCCTCTTCTGGCTTACAGACGGCCCCCTTCTTGCCGTGTCCTCACAGGGAGGGTGGGGTGGGGAAATTGGGAAGTGGAGACAGAGATAGAGCCAGCTCTCTGGTGTCTCATAAAGACACTAATCCTATCAGGTTAGGGCCCCAGCCTTATGACCTCATTTTAACCTGAATTACTCCCTTCGAAGCCCCATCTTCCAATACAGCCACACTGGCAGTTAGGGCTTCAGGATACAGATTTGGGGGGATACAAGCATTCCATAACACCATCTTCCATGGCGGGGGCAAGGCCCCCCATCTTCCAGCCCAAAGGACCAATCCCCACCGGTAGAGTGCAGAGCACCCCGAGGACTCTCCTGCCCCCTCCACTTCTGGAACAACCTCCTCCCTACTCTGCCCACCCATTTTCCAGGCCCAGGCCAGACGCTCACCCTCGTGAATGAACTCTCTCTTTCTTTTGAAAAACTGTGTTGACACCAAACTCGTCATATTGTATACATCGAATATGTACAGTTTTTAGCAGATCAGTTAGACCTCACGAAAGCTGTTTAAAGAACTCTATTGCCATCTTTTGTTTGCTTTTCTTCCTGTGCTCTTGCGGCTTTATAAACTTTCCTATAGTCACATTATTGAGGTGTGATTTATATGCAGTAAGCCGCACCCATTTAAACGATAGAATTTGATGAGTTGTGACGTGTTTCTGTTTGTGAGAATTGCCACAGCAGCGAAGATGCAGACCACTGTCGTCACCCCAGATTTCCTGGGTACCCCCTTCCCCGGCCTCTCTGCCCCCTACTTCACCAGGGCCTCTGTCTCCCAACAGATGCTGGTTTGCATTTTGTAGGGTTGCATACAAAAGGACCTGGGGCATAAACTCTTGTGTCTGGCCTCTGGCACTCAGCATAAGGACTTGGAGATTCCCATCTTTGTGTGTGTCCGTAATTAATTTCTTTTTAGTTTCTGCATATTATTCCAGGGCATGATAAACTGTCTTCTTATCATCCATGTCCCCTTTGTTGGACACTTGGGTTTTCAGCTTGGGGCGATCTTGAATAAAGCTGCTATGAGCATTTGTGCGCAAGTCTTTGTACGGGCAGAAGCTTTCGTTTCTCTCGAGTTTGTGCCCAGAAGTGAAATTCCTGGGTTGTATGGTAGGTGTGTGTCTCACTTCCCCAGATACTGTGGTTTCCTGTGTGGTTGTACCATTTGCACTCCCCCAAGTAGTTAGAACTCACACTTCCAATGCGTGAGTGATTCAGGTCAGCTCTATTCTCGCCACCTCTTGGTTCCCGGTTTTACACTTAGATAAACAATTTAGCCATTCTCCTGTGTGTAGAGGTGTCTCATGGTGGTTTTAGACTGCGTTTCCCTGATGACTACTGATATGGACCATCTCTTCATGTGTTCATTCCTGTAGGTTCTCTTGCGAAGTTGTGAGCACATGGCTGATCCCGTTAGCTGGATATATCTCTTCCTTCAATCCCCATGATGGGGGTATGAATAAAATGGTCTTCCTTATTTTATTGTGATTTATCCATGACCAGGTTAGAAATTTCTCAGAGGTAGGAACAGGTTCTTTCTCCCCTGCGCACGCCCTGCTTGCTTTGCCCAGCACAGCGGGGCCCAGTAGGAATTCAGAGAAATTGTTTAACTCCGTGGAAAGACTCCAGCTCCCAGCTGATCCTGCTCCAGAAGAGTGGAGCCCTCTGTGGGAAGAAGGGCTCACTCTAAACTCCTTGTAATGAGCAGACAAATTAAGAAGATCTCCTTCTTTCCACGGAGATGAGCATGTAAATTAATGAAAGCCATTCTGAACTCCCCACTTCTCAGCAAAGATTAGGCAAGAAAAGAATAAGATATCAGAAGACAAACGGGTATAAAGATCTGGAAGGGACTAAGGGCTGCTCATTGTTCTTGGTGTCTCGAAGTCTAATAAGCCGTGGTTATATTAACATGGCAGTCCTGGGGTGTTGACACCATAATAGTGCCCTGGCTACAAATTGAGTTCCATGATTAATTTCTAAAAACATTTCTAGTGATGCTAACCCAGTTACCGTAACACTGCTATTACCCAGCATCATGAGAAAATGCTGCTTTTGCTATAAATTAATTTTCCAAATAACTGAAAAACACTCCTTTGCAGGCTAAAACCCTTCTTTCACTTTAACTTTTTAGATGAACACTATTCTAAAGCAGAAGATATGCTTTCTTTCATTCTTTGTTGAAAAACTCTGATAGGGGCACCTGGGTGGCTCAGTCGGTGAAGCATCTGCCTTCAGCTCAGGTCATGGTCTCAGGGTCCTGGGATGGAGTCCCGCATCGGGCTGACTGATCAGCAGGGAGTCTGCTACTCTCTCTGTCCCTCCCCCTCCCTGGCTCGTGTGCGCTTGCCGGCTCTCTTTCTCTCTCTCTCATAAATAAATACAATCTTTAAAACAAACTCTGATAAAATATACATATCATTGCATTGACCACTTTAGCCATTGTAAATGTAATTCAGTATGTTCACACTGCTATATAACCACCACCACTGTTCATTTCCAGAACTTTTTGTCTCCTAAATCGAACTGCTTTCCCCATCCAACACTAACTCTCTGTTCCTTCCTCCCTCAGCCCCCGGCGCCCAGGGTCTACTTTTTGTCTCTCAATCTGAAGACTCTAGGGACCTCATATGGTGGAAGCATGAAGTGTTTGTCCTTTCGTGGCTGGCTTATTTCCCCTCACATCATGTCCTCAAGGCTCTCCCATGTTGTAGATTGTACCGAAATGCCCTTCCTTTTTCAGGCTGAATCAAACACCATCATATGAGTGGACCAGTTGTGTTTGCCCACTCATCTGTCGATGGACAATTGGGTTGCTTCCACCTTTTGGCTATTGGGAATCAGGCTGCCATGAACATGGGTGTGCACATATCGGCTTGAGTTCCTGTTCTCAGTTCTTTTGGGTACAGCCCCAGAAGTAGGATTGCTGGGTTATATGGTAATTCTGTGTTTAATTTTTTGAGACACTGCCATAATGTTTCTCGTAGCGGCTACACCGTTTAACATTCCCGCACTTTCTTTCACTCCTAAACAGGGGGTCCTAGGTCAGATTCCACTGCTGGATGGTTCTGGTCATTGTCCTGGAGTCCTAGTCTCCAACCTCCCTTGAGGCGAGGCTGGTTGGATTCTCTGCCTGAGGGTCCGGGGCTGTTGGAATCCGTGTGTGGGAATCTGTGATTCCCAAGGACTTTTTTTAACAATAGGGCCCCTGGGTTTTATGGTGATTGATGCAATTTGCAAATCAAAAAAACATGAAAATTAGGAGGAATCTTAGAAACACATCTCATCTAATACACTTCCCCTTCTGTTGATAAGGGAACTGAGGTCAGAGCAGCTAAGCCAGCTGGCGGGATGGGGGTGCCACGTGCCACGGATGTCTTCCTCCTTCTCCCAGCACTCCAGTCTCCATCGTGAGCTGGCTCTGAGCAGCCCCTCTCCTTACAGAATGTTGTGTGGGCTAGACCCTTCTTCAGCCCCACTCCCCGGCCTCTCCTTTCCAGTGTCCTTGAACGCTGATCTCTGTGGATGGCATCACACCAGGCTTCCTTTTCTCTCTGGCTTCTCCCGGGGTTGGGTCAATGGGGGATGCTGGGATGAGAGGGGGGATCTGGGCATTTAGTCCCCTGCTCCTTCCTTGTTAGCGTTGCCAGGTAAACGCAGGATGCCCAGTTAACTTTGAATTTTAGATAAACAATAAATTATTGTTTATTTATTCATTGAGAGAGAGGGCGTGAGTGCACACACAAGTAGGGGGAGGGGGCAGAGGGAGAGGGAGAGAGAGAGAATCTCAAGCAAACTCCCCGCTGAGTGCGGAGCCCCACGATCTCAGGACCCTGACATCATGACTTGAGCCGAAATCAAGAGTTGGACACTTAATCCGACTGAGTCACCCAGGTGCCCCAACAATGAATACTTTTTTTTAGCATAAGTATATCCCATGCAGTATTTAAGACATTCTTGTACAAAAAAAAAAAAAATTCTTTTATCTGAAATTCAAATTTATTTGGGCCTGTATTTTTATTTGCTAAGTCTGATGAGGCTCTGAGCCCCCGTGGGTGTGCGGAGGGTGAGCCTGACCGCTCTCCTCTGCTGGAGGCCCCAGCCCCCCTGGATTCCGGTTGGGGCTCCCTGCATTCCCGTCGGGGTGGCACCCCAGGCGCCTCTCTGGCCCCCCCTTGGTTTTCTAGCCCCATTGGTTTTCACGTGAGTCTCTCTAGATTCTTCCACCCACCCTCCTGAGGGATGGGCCCTGACCAGAACTCAGTGGGTGAAGAGAGCTGCGTGCGCCGTCTTGGTCCCAGGTCTTGCGGAGGACCAGGAGGCTCGGTCCGTATTCTGAGCGCATGGCCGCAGCCCAGGTAAATGGGGCTCTCAGAAATCTCACCCTTTTATTTATTTATTTTTTTTTAAAGATTTATTTATTTATTTATTTGACAGAGAGAGACACAGAGAGGGAACACAAGCAGGGGGAGCGGGAGAGGGAGAAGCAGGCTCCTGCCTGAGCAGGGAGCCCGATGCGGGGCTCGATCCCAGGACCCTGGGATCATGACCTGAGCCGAAGGCAGACGCTTAACGACGGAGCCACCCAGACGCCCCAGATCTCACCCTTTTAGAAGCGAGTGCAGTCTGAACCCGTAGGCACTTCACGTGCCTTCTTTTCCCTGCTGGCGGGCAGCTGGGCGGGGCAAGCACCTGCTGGCCTCATTCCCTTCTGGGTGCCCGTGTCCGCTCATCTCAGGAAGTACAGGAATGAGGAGATGTTGCCGAATGCCCTAGTAGCCAACCTGCTGCAGACGTCCCAAGTGGAATTGGTGTGCAAGGTGTGCACTAGCAGCCTTCGCAGGCTGGGGCAGGGGGTCTTGCCAGATTTAGCGAATAAAAACACAGAATGCTTGGGCGCCTGGGTGGCTCAGTCGGTTAAGCGACTGCCTTCGGCTCAGGTCATGATCCAGGAATCCCGGGATCGAGTCCCGCATCGGGCTCCCTGCTCGGCAGGGAGTCTGCTTCTCACTCTAACCCTACCCCCTCTTGCGCTCTCTCTCTCACTCTCTCTCTCTCTCTCAAATAAATAAATAAAATCTTTAAAAAAAAAAAAAAACACAGAATGCGCAGTTCCATTTAAATTTCAGATAAACAGCAAATACTTCTTTAGTATAATTATGTCCAATACAACATTGGAGACATATTTATCCCACACAGAATTTGTTGTTTAGATGATGTAAAACGCTAACCGGGCATCCTGTATTTTGCCTGCCAGGCCAGGAAACGGGTACCTCTGATTTTTAACCCTTTGATGCCTTCTTAGGTGAGGTGCCCCCTGAGGCGCCCCAGGACAGACGCCCTCAGTTTCATTGTTTCTGAATGCAGAAGCCAGGGCCCAAGGAATGAAGCATCCGTCCAGCATCACTGGGGGGTTTACGCTCAGCTCTGTCTCTGTCCAACTTCCCTATCGGGGGCTTTGTCTCCAACCTTTCCTGCTGCCTTTGTGGAGGGGACAGTTGCAGTGACAGCCGGGGTGTGGTCCAGTCTGGTAGTTGCTGGGGGTGGGACGCGGCTGGCGCCCACCTGGGGCTGTGGCCACGGGGCCGGGAGATGGCCTCTCATCCCCTAGCAAAGCAGCCTGCTCCCTGTGCTCTGTGGGGGCAACCTCAACCCATACTGAAAAACTCAGTTCCCATGGTGACCAAGCCTCAGCCACACACACACACGCATGCACACACACGTGTGCACACACACACACTTCATGGAGCAATACTTACTCTCATTATGAATGACTTGCTCCGATACTTTCTAGTCTACTCTGTTCTGTTCTGTGTCTGCTCCATCTCCGCCTCCTCCTTCCCCTGTGTATTTCCTCCTCCTCCTTGCTGATTGTGACCCACACGAGGATTTCACACACTCTGCGGGAGCACCTCCGAGCTGGGCGGTTGATGCCCTGGAGGACAGTCACCTCGACCCTCACATCCAGCCTGCGGCTGAGCCCCCAGGAGGCCCCACAGGAGCACCCACATGCTCGTTCCCCTGTGCTCTCGTCCCTGCCCCCGGGCGGTCCTGTGCTCAGCCTTGAGCCATGCTCTGGGCTCCCAGCGCAGCCAGTCCTGCCCATGCAAATAGCTGGAAGTCAGGCTGAAGACAGCAAGAACCCAAAAACCCGTATACCCTGAGTCGTCTGGGTGCTGAGCACAGAGAAGTCACTCCAATTGGGGATCTAGGGGTGGTTTCATGGAGGAGGAGACTGGCGGGTAAGGAGTTTTGGGAAGTGGAGAGATTAGGCCAGGGGAGGGACGTCCATGTAGACGGAGTGACGTGGAAAGGGTAGGAAAGGTCTGGTGGGTTTGGGAATGGCGAGCAGCTTTGTAGGGCTGGATCCCAGGGGGCACAGGAGTGATTTAAAAGTCATAAAATAACTCAGATGAATGGATGCCTACTGTGTGCATTACCATTAGCTCATGCCAGCCTCCCACGACCCCATGAGCCTCGCACCTTCAACATGAAAGGGCAGTCCAGTGGCTTGCTCTGTGTGGGGGCACCAGCACTCAGGCCAGGACATCTGGCTCCCAAATCTGGACCACTAAGCCAGCCTCCTGGCTGGGAGAGCTGAGGCCGCAGGGGAGGCAGGCCAGCTGCGGGAACAGGAGGGCAGGGGTTCTGTTGTCGTTGTTCATGGATGTGTTTCATGCAGCTCGACCTTGGCACAGAGGAGGTGCTCAACAAAAATGTGTTGAACACAGGAGAGAGTCAGGGGGACCCACTGCCATCAGAATCCCATCCTTTAGCCGAGGCAGCAATGAACAGAAAGGTGCCACCGTAGGCTGAGTAAGGCTCCACATCCCAGTCCCCAGAAGGGGGGCTTTTTGGATAAAGAGTTTTTGCAGTTGTGACTCTCCTGGATTATCCGTGGGTCCTCACAGATGTGAGAACGTGCTGTCACGAGAGGGCCCCACAGTGGTGTCGCAGAAGAAGCACCAACCCTGAGTCGGAAGCCAGGGGCCCTCTGCCCATTTGCTATATGACCTCGGTCAAGGGAGTCACTTCTAGCCCACTCCTTCGTATCTAAAACACTGTGTGTCCCGGGGGGGGCGGAAAGGGGCAGGTGACTGAGAAATTCTTTCCTGTCTCTGTTCACAGTCGTTGTGAGGATCAAATGAGACAATTCACATGGAAATACAGGATTATACAATACATGTTTATATAATATGTCTTAGATAAAATATAGGATTTATGAGATTATTACAGTGTCAAGAATAATTACTTTATTTTGGAGCATGAAGATGTTTCTGTCCCTCTGTCCATCACAAGCATTGGCCCCTCTTCCCGACTTCGGGGACGAGCGGAGTTCCCCTGTTTTCCAGAAGACAATAGACAGCCCTAGATCAAGGTGGATTTGGCCCCCGGAAGGAGTGGGATCTGGCAGAGTCTGTAATGGGGGAAGGAGCCACTGAGACGTCCTTCCTGTTCCCTCCCCTTGCTTTTCCTCTGGGCACCTGTATCTTCTCTCCTACCCGCTGTCAACAAAGCCTGGTCATGGAACACCATCTTCTTGGCTCCTGACTCTTGGGTCAGAGTCTGCTGGCAGAATGAAAAGTCTGGCATCTGAGGCATCCCATTGATGCAGGGTCATCAGGCATGACGAAAGAATTCTCCAGACGTTTCACAGTGCAAAAAGGTGCTTTTATGAAAGCACGGGGACAGGACCCTCAGGCAGGGAGAGCCGCTCTTGTTATTGTGAGGACTGACTGACTGGATACTTCTTAGTTAGTGGCGGTTAGGGGTAACATAAGTCTGTGAGGAATTTGTGTGTGTTGAAAGTGAGGTTCACAGGCCCTTGGGGGGCTGGCTATTGTCAAGATAAGGTTCCCCTCTATTATCTAGTAAAACATTAGTCACAAGACCCTCCAGGAATGTCGTGTTCAGCACATCTCAGATGTGGATCGGTGGGCCCATGTTGTCAGATGATTTATTCTCAGTCATATTTTTCCTGCCTTTGTTCTCCTCGACGACCTATGGGGAGGGTGGGCTCTGTGACCTCCTGAGTCCCATTCAGTTCATGATCCCGGGCGCTGTTTGGGGCAGAAACCCCTCTGTTTCTCTATGGCCTGAGTGATCCTCCTGCCACCCCATCCCCATGCCACCCTTCATAGCGCACTCCCAGCACCCCCACAGGCATTTGCAGTTGGGTAATCTGGGTCATGTGACCCATACCTGTGCTCCTGCTGCCGTCGACATCCGCTGCGCAATCAGAGGAGACACGAGCCTCTTTCCAAAGTCCAAGCGTGGAGGAGAGGCATGTTAGCACATCACCCCTCTTGCCCTCACCAAGCTCAGACCCTAAAGCCCCCTTTTGGGGAGTTGTGCCAACATCATGTATCCAAGGATGAAAGCCCCCGTGGAGGGTGGAGGGTGGGGTACCCCTTCCCTTGGGGAGCAATGGAGGGCTGTCGGCTTTTTGGAAAGCTCACCCACCAGCTTCTAGCCTGACAGGACACTTTGGGAGAGCCTCCAGGGGCCAATCCCTAGGGCAGACCCAGCCCCCAAAACCCCCCCCAGGAGGCAGGGAGACCGAGCTGTTTCAGTCAGTGGGTCCCCACACAGCCGACGCCCCCACTTGCTCATCAGCAGAGCTCAGGAGCATCTGTTCTGTCTGCCCAGTTTGGGTTTTGGGGACGCAAAGCTGAATCAGACCTGCCCCTGCTCAGGAGGCATAGCCCAGCCGGGAAGACAGACTTACAGACATTTATGGTCAGGGCCTGACACGGAGCACTGGGCCTGTGGATTAGCAAACTCTTGATGGAAAAGAGATGCCCGAGCTGATCTTGAGGTACATGTAGGACCCGGGCAGGGGGGAAGAAATTTCCTGCCTACTCAGTCATATGAATGAGCTGTCTTCCTCTCTGTCTCAAACCCGTGAGGACGATGGAATGTATGGCTCCTGACTCTTCTGGATCCGCCCACAGCTGCCTCAACACAGAGGACAAGGTGGTTGCCCAGGGGGCAGCTGAGAGTCTGCAAAGATGAGCTTGGTGAGGGCAAGAGGGGTGATGTGCTAACCATGCCTCTCCTCCACGCTTGGACTTTGGAAAGAGGCTCGTGTCTCCTCTGATTGCGCAGCAGATGTCGATGGCAGCAGGAGCACAGGTATGGGTCACATGACCCAGATTACCCAACTGCAAACGCCTGTGGGGGTGCTGGGAGTGCGCTATGAAGGGTGGCATGGGGATGGGGTGGCACCATGCAACGTTACTCAGAGAGAGTCATGACTTTTGGTCATATTCAGGGCATGGGTTGGAGGGTCTGGTTCAACTTGTCCCTAGGCAGGAAGAGGATACTCTGATGCCTCCCCCTGCCATGGCCCCAGCTCTCTGAGAACACTGAGTGGAAGAGAAATCACAGCTGTAGAGAGAACAGTGCTGGCCTGGAGGGTACTTACCCAGACATGTAGAGTCGGGTCCTAAGCATGGATACGGGTCCCTTGGGTTAAGGTAAGAATGCTGCCTGTGGCAGTGAGCAGCGGGCAGAAGCACGGGGAAGGTGAGCTGAGCTGTGCTCCACAGCCTGGGCTCTGCCTGCAATCATGAACAGAGACTTAGAACTCTCCAAGCTGACACATCTTGATTACAAAACAAGAAGTGAATGTTCTAGTATGCGAACACACTAGACACAATGAGAGTGTGTGTGTGTGTGTGTGTGTGTGTGTGTGTGTGTAGGGGCACTAAAGAGCATCAAGCTTGGGACAGAATAATGAAGGCTCATTGGTGGTTCTTCAGCAAGACTATTATTCATGGTTCGTTGGGAATAAATGTTTGCAGTTTTCAGAGTTTGGATTCAGTCACTCTGAAAAAACTCCTTTCATCATCTCACAAATATGTGGAAGGAGTTAAAGACTTTAACTCCTTCCACGTATTATTTTCTACATATGGCGGGTTGGGATTATAGTGCAGAGAGGGGTAAACCAAGCAAGCAACACTGACTTCCTCTAGAATGTTTTTTCGGTGACCGAGGGTCTGTCTGGCTGCAGCATGTCAGTGCACTGGACCTTGGACTGCCTGTTTTGCTCTGATCTCTGGTATATAGCAGAGATAGCAGATAGGTTTTTTAAGGCCATCTCCTGATCTCATACTCATTACTCAGCTTCAAATAATCTTAATCCCTATAATTGGATTAAGGCAAACTGGGATTTCCAGAGGCCCTAAGGGCCTACCAGAAGCCAAAGTAAATCCTCCCTGTAAAAATATGTCATTTTAGCCCTCAAATTATTTCTATAATTCTTCATAGAATGATTGAGTCTGACACTCATCCGAAATATCAAAGCACACAAGGAAATAAGACATCATCAAAACCCAAGAGAAACAATAAATAATAGAAACAGACTCACAAGGCCTCCAGCTAATGGAATGAATAGATGTAGACTCTTTAAATAGCCATGTTCAAAGACAAAAAAGAATGAGTTAAGTTATGGCAAATCCCTAGAAACTATAAAAAAAAAAAAGAACCAAATTGAAATTCTATTCTGAAATTAAAATGGAAGGGTTAAATTAAATTAATGGAAATTAAATTGGAAGGGTTTCACAGCGAATGGACATTGCTAAAAGGAGACTCAGTGAATCAAAAATAGGTCATAAGAAAATATCCAGAATAAAGAATTAAGAGTTACAAGAATGGAATCCACAGATACAAAAGAAAGGGTAGGAGGCCCAGGAGAGGTGCTGAGAAAGTCTGACATACGTACGCAATCAGGGCCCCCAGAAGAGAAGAGAGAATTTGAACTGAATGCCATCAAAATGTTTTGAACTGAATACTTTGAAAGGAATGATACTGAAGACAAATTATCTCAAGTTGTGTGGTACAGCTTATACTATCCTAGAGGGAAATTTATAACCCCCACTGCATCTCTTAGAAACAAAGAAAGGCTGAAAATCAATGAGCTCAGCTATGATCTCCAGAAATTAGAAAAAAAGAGCAAATTAATCTGCCCTCCCCTAATAGAAGGAAGGAAAAAATAAAGATGAGAGCAGTAAGTAATAAAGTAGAAGGTAAATGCATATTAGTGATGATCAACAAAACCAAGAGTGAGTCTTGGAGAAGACCAGGAAATGGTGGTTGGTGATGCTGGAACAGGAAAAAAGAGAAAAGGCACAAATTCCTAGTGTAAAGAAGAAAGAGGGGGGTCATAGAGGGTATTGTAAGCAAAATGCAATATTTTAATATTAATGTTAATATTTAGAAGGAAGAGAAAAATCCCTTGGAAATGTACAACTTAACCAAATTGACAGAAGAAGAAATAGAAAATCTAAAAATCTTATAAATAATTTGTAAGTAAAGTTCTCTCTCTTTTTTTAAGATGTTATTTATTTGAGAGAGAGAGAGAGAGCATGAGCAGGGGGAGAGGCAGAGGGAGAGGGACAAACAGACTCCCCGCTGAGCTCAGAGCCTGACATGGGGCTTGATCCCAGGACCCAGGACCCTGAGATCATGACCTGAGCCAAAGTCCAGTGCTCAACCGACTGAGCCACCCAGGCGCCCCTGTAAGTAAAGTCCTCTTCATAAAGACAATATTGTGCCCAGAGAGCTTTACCAGTAAATTCTACCAACCATACAAGAAGAAATAATGCAAGCACTTCACAAGTGTCTTTCTGCGTGCATCTTGCCCATTCTAACCATTCAACAGTGGTTAAAGTTCACATTTTTTAGCTTCAGATACAAAGCTCATGGTGTGACTCCTGCCCACTTCTCTTATCCCGTCCCCACCCTTCCCATATATGCTGTCTTCTCTCCCCAGCCTAGCAAAACGATTCACGTCTCCCTGAACTCCCCATGCTGTTTCTTGCCTCTGGACCCTCATGTTCACTTATTTAGCATGTTCACAGGGGCCTGCTCTGTGCTAAACTCTCTGGATCCAAGGTGACCATCCTGGAGGGAGCTGCTGGTCCCCTTGCCTGGGATGCTTTTCACCCTCCTTCACCTAGCTCCTGCCTTGTCTTCCGTCAGCTCAAGTTCCTTTGGTGTCCTTAGACTCTGTGTAGAGCCTGTGTTCACAGGTCTGTCTCTGCTGCACCGTGTTACCCACAAGCCACCGGTGCCTGAGTGTCCTCAACGCCGACGGCAAGGCCTTGTACACAGTAGGAATGCACTTGCTGACCGAATGAAAAGGAAGCACACATACAGTATCGATGCTTGCAGGGATCCAGTGGGTCCTCTAGACCAGCTCTCCGGCTGGGAAAGGAAGTGCCAGAGTTAGGGACTAGTCCAAGGTCACCAGTGAGTTAGAGGCAAAGACAAGTAGAACGGAACCCAGGGCTACCCCATCTACACAGCATTGTCTCTCCACCTGTTCGTTGATGTGACTTCTCTCGCCACAGGCTTGCTTTGTGCTGACTCAAACTTTGCGCCTGATCCAAACTTTACCTCTCAGCCTCCACACCCAGCACCCGCGTCCCATCAGGAAGTGTCGAGTGGTGTGCTCAGGAGTGCATCCCCAGACACACTGCCTGAGCGGGAGTCCACCCAGTGTGTGTGAGCATGTTTGTACGCATGCGTGTGTGTATGTGTTCAAGGAAACCAGATCACTCAAGGGTCCCACAAAACCATTGGTGGCAGGAAGATAGGGTTTTAGAATAAATTAAAAGGAAATAATCCATCAGCAATGACTAGCAGAGTCAAGAGGTAAATCCTTTATGGTTTGTTTCAATGAAGGTGATTTTAATTAGCAGCCATAGATTTCTCCGGAACCGGACATTAGTTTTATTGATTGGGACCCAAGTTTTCCAGGGCAAGGCATTTTGATGCAAACTAAAAGAAAAAAAATCACTGTGTAGATCATTTCTGAAAGCATGAATTTCACATATTTCTTCTAGGAAGGGGTGAGTGTGTGTGTGCATGTGGTTGGCACTAGAACCAAAGAGATGACCGTCTCAGTAGAGAGCAGTAGGGAAATCATTTGCATCCTGGAGGGCTCCTTCTAGTCTTGTTGTTGCTTTGTTTCCACTTTTATTGTTGAGTGAGGAGCTTTTGTTAACTTAGTAGAGGGATCACCTGGTTCGCAAGGGCAAACCTAGGAAAACACCAGCAGAGCGGAAGTCCCTACCAGAGCTGGGGGCAGAACTTCACAGGCTCCAGAAATGCAAACACTCCAGCCCACCGCCAGCCAGGGCGTCTCAGGAACCCAGGAGAGGAGCGTGCAGACAAACTGTGCGAACTGACCGCAGGAATGGAGACAAAATTCCAACTATCAGGTTTGCAGACTTGCTAATTAGCCCTCTTCCCTTGCCAGAGTTGGCCCTCAGCCTTAATTGTGGGGGGAAAAGTTTTGTCTTCTGTCACTAAATTTCAGGCAAGAACAGGGTTGACCCTCTACCCCTGCAGGGTCCCGTGGAAAGGTCATTTGAGCCCTGTCGGCCATCTAAAATTGTGTGGTAGCCAAATCAAAAAAGAAAAATAATCAGGTCGAATTCATTGTAATCTTTATCTTATTTAACGCCACACATCCAAAATATCCGTTCAACGTGTCATCTGTGTAGAAATTGCTACTGAGGTATTTTGCATTCTCTTCGTCGTACTGGTTGAGTCCTGCAATACCTCAGTGACAGAGGTGACAAAGGCATCGAGGAACAAGCTGTTAGTAGGTAGAAAGCGGGAACAGGGAGGCTACAGTCCTTTTAAACAGTCACCTCCCACCCTTCGTGACCAGGTCACTTATGGACTCCTAAGGCCACGCCCAGCTCCGACTCCGGGTGCTCCTGTCCCTAGACAGCAAGTGTGACAAGTGTGACGAGGCTCGTGGGGAGCTCAGAGGCGCGGCTGGGTGAACGGTCCCGCGGGCCCCGCTCAGACCTCTGTGAACCAATGTCCCTGAATTCCTGTCTTGTTTGCTCATCAATATTTATCGAGCTGCTGCTGGAAAGCATCACATGAGTCACACGCCGTCCATCAGCTGTCCTCCCTGCATCTCCTTTCCTTACGGGGAGCTTGGCGCCTCTCTGCCCTGTCTCTTTCCCTGTCGTGTTGATGCTAAGAGAGTTCCAGTCCTTGGCGTCACTCTGCATCGTAAACTGTGCTTGCAACTATTTCCAAGAAAGGGACCTTCAGAGGTTGCTGTTACGTCCTGGGCAAGTTCCCTTCAACCTCTGAAAGGTCTGATTCCAACTGGTTGTCTTACTCAGGAAGTCGTGGCCTTGGGTAACATGGTGTGCACTGAAACCTTTATTTCTGAGTCGCGTCAGCATTTGGCTGGTTTCTCGGCCCCTCTTCCGACCCATCTTCCAGATGAACTCTCTCTGTTGCAGATGCTCCTTAAGGCTCATGGGAGCCTCTCTCTTCTGCTCCAAGGAAGAGGGTTGGAGAAAGAAAAACAGAGATGAGACTCTGGAGCGGGTTCCCCGGGGGGCCATTGTGCCTCTCGGGCCCTGGAGGCCTGTCTGGAGACGTTCCTGGTTGTCACGGCAGGGATGGGGCAGGAACACTCCTCATCCTGCCGTGCTCCCCACAGCTCCACCACAGAGAACAGCGCCAAGGGGAGAAGGCCCGCTCTGGGGGCCCACTCCGGGTTGAATCCCAGCTCTGGCCCTTACTCGATTTGGAACAGCAGGCAATGTGTCCAACCTCTGTGCCTCAGTTCTCCTTGTTTGTAAAATGGGGACAATGATAATACAATCCTCACAGGGTTCACTTGAGGATGGAAAAGACTAAATATATATAAAGCAATAGAACATGCCTGGCACAGAGTAATTGCTTTTAAATACCAATTAGTATGTCTCGGGCAAATGAACAGTGTCTCCTTAGAGACAGACTCTGCTCTAGGTGGGGAAGGGGACACAGATAGTGAACCACACAGACTCCCGGGACTGAGGGTCCCACTCGAGATGGCAGGTCATCCCCCTTGGTTGTTCCTCCTAGAGATGGGCCCTGTCTGGGTCTCTCCATGTGCCCTGGCCCAAAGGCCCCCAAACCCTGCCCTTGCCTGCTCCCTGACCAGTCTGTCCCTGAGCTCTGTGACAACTTGGTGACCTCTGCCTCTCCCCATCCTTCCCTCCTGCTGTTCATGCCTTAGTGTAAGGTCCTCGTGATCTGTAAGCACCCCATCAAGTCTGGCTTAGCCCAGTCCAACAGCCCTCTCAGCTGGACTCCTGGCCACGCCTCTGCCACTCCATGTTCTAGAAGGAATGTTCTTAACTGCACAGTCTCCTTGTCCACAGGGAAAACAACCCCGTGCTCATCTGCAAGGTACAGGCAGCCCTCCCAGCTTGGCCCGTTGGCCCGTCCTGTCCTGAGCTGGGGCTGCACTTAGGGACGCAGGACCAACACTCGAGGATGTTCTCAGGGGAGTAGAGTGTCTCCGTCAGGCTAGCCCTGGCGGGTTCCTGGGAGTAGCAGGGTTCCTACAGGCTCAGAACAGGCACACGTTCTCTTGGTCAAAGCCATCCCATGTCCCGCCTAGATCATCCCAGGGAGAGGCTGCAAAGGGTGCATCCCTTGGTGAAGGAGCAGCAACGTCCCATGGCAAAGGGTGTGGGTGCAGGCAGGGCGGAGGGGCCCCCCAGAGCAAACTGAGTAGTGAACTGCTTCTTTCTCCAAGGCTTTGCAAATCCATCGCTAAGAATTATAGAGGGAAATACCGTAGGGCCCATGAGTCAACTCATAGAACAAAGGATGAGCATCCTTTCTGGGAAGAAGTGTTCGTAGCCGCTGCTGATTCCCGACCCAGGGGGAGAACGGCTTGCATGACCTGGGAGGTGGGCATGTGTTTCTGCTGCCCCCCCTTAAAGCATGCACAGTCGCGTGCCATCACACCCTTCCGATGCGCTAGTGGGCTGGGAAGGTAGACTGCTGCCAACGTGACTAATAATTTCTAAATTCTCGATGTGACAAGTGTAGGGAATGTAGAGCAAGCCATAGCTTCCGAACTTTTTAAAAAGCCTTGCTCTGGTGATTGCTATTGATCTTCTCAGCTCGCTTTAACAGCTTTGTGTGCCAGGCAGGGCTGGGCTCTTTATAAACATTATTTCATTTACTCCTACACAACCTGGTGAGATGGGCCTTATTTATTCCTTATTTACTCCGAGGCTCAGAGAGGTTAGGGGACTTGTCCAAAGGCACACAGGTAGAATGTGGTAAGCCTGGATTGGAACTCACGTCCGCTCCAAAGCTTTTAGATCCTTTGATCTCCATGTGATTCCCCGGCCAACAGGGAGCTGGAAAGAATGCATCTGTTTGCTCAGAATAGATCAAGTCAGTGAGTCATTTAGTAGAATTGGGTGCCTACCAGTCCAATTGTAGGTGCTGGAGAAAACAAGCTCTCGGGGCAGGACGTACCTTCAGGAAGTCACAGTTCTACTTGCAGGGAAGAAAAGAAATACTCAGACAAACAAGACAAGTGCAGATGCTGATCTACACCATACAGGAAAGGAAACTAGGTCTTGGGACAGAGTGCTCCTGGCGTGGTTGAGCAGGCTGGGAAGACTTCTCTGAGAAGTGATGTGTGAGAGGGTCTGAGGTTGACCTTGAGGCAGCAAGTCAGCCGGAGAACCGGTGTTGCCAGTGGGAGAAAGTATGCAAAGCAGGGCCAGGCACTCCCTGTTTCCCTACTGCCTCCTGGCTGCTCCCTCTTGGGGGTTTGCCGGCTCCCAGTCTTGCCCTATCCTTGCTTTTCCCGTCATTGTAAATGATGCTACCATCCATCCAGGAGCACAAGCCAAAACCAGGCATCATCCTGGATTCCTTCTTCCCCCTTGACTCTGAAATCGAATCAATTGCGTCCTGTAGGCTTTACCTCCACCCCATTCCTGACTCCGTCCCCTTCTCTACCCAACACCCTGCCACCATCTTTGTCCAAACTACCCCCATCTCTTGCCTGGGCCAGGCCTGTGTCCCGGGCTCAAGGCATGCCCTTGAAAGGTCCTCTTTGAAGCATAAATGTGATCTTATCACTCCTGCTTGAAACCTTCCAGTTCTTTCCTTCTAACTTAGGATAAAATCCAAACTCCCAATCATGCCCATGAAGCCTCAGTCCCTGCTCCTGGAACTCACCCCACTCCACTGTCCTCCAGGAAGGTGCTTCCAAGTCCACATGTCTGTCATCTGTCTGGCCCTCAAAGAGGCCACATTGCCCCCTCCCTTGGGCCTTTGCACTTGCTGGGCCCTCCCCCTTTCATGCCCTTGCTCTAGGTCCTCCCTCTGGTCACTCAGCTCCCCGCTAATGCTGTTCCCAGAGGCTCCCAGCTAAAGCTGTCCCCAGGTGCGCACACACTCTCTCTCTCACCTGTTTGATCCTCTCCCCCAAACCTCACCAGGTGATGTTGGTTGGCTTGCCATAGGTACCCCCAGCTCCCCATTAAACTCTAAGTTCCAGGAGAGCGGGCCCCCAGCTAATGCTGTTCCCTGCCACATCCTGGCATTTATAGGCACGCCAGGATTACTCATTAAAAGGAGAAGTAAAGAACCTCAGTTTTCTCACCTGTAGGAGGAGGGGTGTGTGTTATAAACAGTAAAGCTCCATCCCGACGTATATCGATGTGACTGAATGACCTGCCACGTGTGAGGTTGCTCAATCCTGGAAGAGAGGTGCTTGGGCTGGTGTAGCTCGTGGCTGAGATTCTGAGCCTGCGATTCAGGGGCTGAACCTTGGCCTCCCACTCACAAGCGGTTAACCTGGGCTCGCCATGTAATAGCACTAAGCCTCAGTTTCCCAGGTAAAAAGTAGGGACAGCAGTTCCCACCTTAGAGGGTCGTGATGGGGATTAGATGTGAGAATGCGTGTAAATGCTTTGCATCGCCCTTAACACATAGTAAAATCTCCATTCAGGACAGCTTTATTATTTCATTATTATCATAATGAGGAAGAGGGTGACCATCAGGGTCTGGAAAGGGAGGCAAGTTAAAGATGTCTTCAGAGAGGAGGCAGCATGTGACCTTGGCCTTGGACAATTTGATGGATCTGGAGGATATTTACCATCAGAAAGACGGGCAGTGAAATTATGGAAAGAGCCCAGGTGTCCACCGACTGATAAATGGATAAAGATGCGGTATGTGTATATATATATATACATATACATATATATATATATATGTATATATATATATACACATACATACAATGGAATATTATGCAGCCATCAAAAAATGAAATCTTGCCATTTGCAACAATGTGGATGGAACTAGAGGGTATTATGCTAAGCGAAATAAGTCAATCAGAGAAAGACAGTTATCATGTGATCTCATTGATATATGGAATTTGAGAAACAAGGCAGAGGATCCTAGGCGAAGAGAGGAAAAAATGAAACAAGACGAAACCAGATAGGGAGACAAACCGTAAGAGACTCTTAATCTCAGGAAACAAACTGAAGGTTGCTGGAGTCGAGGGGGGTCGGAGGGAAGGGGTAGCTGGGTGATGGACATTGGGGAGGTTATGTGCTATGGTGAGCTCTGTGAATTGTGTAAGACTGATGAATCACAGACCTGTACCCATGAAATAAATAATACATTATATGTTAATAAAAATAATTAAATTAAAAAAAACTAAAAAAAGAAATTAAAGATGGGAAATGATGTTGCTGTCATTTGTCACATGCCCACCACCTGATACTGAGATGCAGGGAGGTATTATCACCATTTCACAGATAAACAGAGACTTGGAGCCCTGAAGGGATTTGTCCAGTGGTAGGACGAAGACCAGTCCAGAGCTCATGTGCTTTCCGTGCATGAACATTTTCCGTTTGGTGGTTTGCCTGCCCTCCAGCCTGGAAGCTCTCAGAAGACAAGGATGAGCACTCGTCATTGTCTGCACGCCAAGCACGAACACGCACTCAACACCTATGTGTTAGGCTCACCTGGGCATGAATCCCACCTTGACCTGCTTCTTAGCACAAGCCATTCATTTCTCTGAGGCTCTGTTAGGCCCTAAGCCTAAGCCTAAGGCTAAGCCTAGCCCATCTCCCAGATGGGCTTGAGAATAAGGTCAGATAATGACCATGAGGACAACTAGTACAGCACCTGGTTTGTGTGCGTGGATGTGTGTACACGGAGAGGGACAGAGAGAGACCGAGAGAAGAGAGGGAGGGGAGGAGGGAGAGAGACACTTCCAGCTGGAAACAGGGAAGGATTCCAAGCCGGGAGCAACGTGTGCAAAGCCAGGCCAGTGTGGACGAGCAGAAGGTGTACATGGAACCAAGGTGGCTGGGGCATCATATCAGGCAGGGAGGGAGTGGAAGATGAGGTTGGAAAGACGGGCAAAGTTTGGACTGTGGAGAGCCAGGCGCACAGTTTGGACCTCACTCTGTTGGCAAGAGGAGCCATCCAGGTTTTTAAAAATGAGGTATAACATACGTACTGGGAGGTACGTAGAATGCACTACTCTTTAATCTAGAGGTTGATGGATTTTTACATGCGAATACACCCTTCTTTTTTTAAAGATTTTATTTATTTATTTATTTATTTGAGAGAGAGAGTGGGGTGGGGTGGGGAGCAGAGGGAGAGGGACAAGCAGATTTCTTGCTGAGTGTGGAGCCCGACATGGGGCTGGATCCCCTGACCCTGTGATCATGACCTGAGCCGAAATCAAGAGTCGGACGCTTAACCAACTGAGCCACCCAGGCGCCACTGAGTACACCCTTCTAATCACCATCAGCATAAGATCGAGAACATTTCCAGGGCCCAGAGAGATGGTTCATCCCCCTCCTGGTCATCACCCTTCCCACAAAGGCGCCGCTGTTCTGACCTGTCACCGTGGATCAGTTTGACCTGTTTGTATTTTCTGTAAATGGAATCGTGCAGCCTTTCAAGCTGGCTTCTTTCACTCAGCATAATGCCTATGAGATTCATCCAGGGTCTTGCCCGGAGCAGCAGATCATTCTGTTGTACTCCCGCGTAGCGTTCCCCTGTATGTACGTACCACATTCTGTTTGTCCATCATCCTGTGGGTGCGCATTTCGGCTGCTTCCTGTTTTGGCTCTTGTGAGTAAAGTGCCACCAACATACCTATATTTGGGGACATGCGCGCCTGCTTCTCCTGAGCATGAACTAAGAGTGGGACTGCGGGTCCCGGGGAGGCATATGTTTGGCTTTAGGGGACACTTCCAAACGGTTCTCCGAGGTGCTGAGCCCTTTACACTCACCCCAGCGTGTGTGAGAGTTCTAGGGGTGACAGCAGGAGTCCCAGGAGCCGATCTGGGGACATGCTCTGGACCAGGTAGAAGTGGAGAGAGGCAGTGGTGGCCCGCGTCGGGGACAGGCTTGAGGGTGATGCCAGGAGATCTGCTGACAGCCTCACTGGGAACTGTGTTTGCAGGATGCCCGAGACCTGTGGATGCTTCTCCCACCACAGTTAGGGCCTCACTGCCTGGATGTGGCAGATGCCCAAGGCCCCCCGGGGAGATTCTGCTTCCGTAGCTGGGGAGCGCGGTGGGGAGGGGGGACACCCTGGAGTAAGAGTTTGGTGCAGCACCCGGGCGGTTATGGAGCACAGCTGTGGGGCTGGGACACCTGTTAGACCCGCTTGCCAGCCCCACCCATCCCCGCTCTGTGCCCGTGGAGAACTGGGAGGTGGGGATGGGTTAGAGCCCCTGGGGTCCCTAGGTTCAGATATGCAGTGGCGGTATGGCCTGTGGGATGGCCCTCCATAAGCTGGACTCTGGCCAGGGCCTCGGCCACCCGGTCTCAGCCTTCCTTGTTGGTCCTCACTCGGCCCAGCTTCTGCCTGTACCATCCGCCTCCCAGTCCTGCCCTGTCCCCAGCCCCCAGTCCCATTTTGGATTACTGCTCCTAGTTTTCACAGGACGAAACCGAGGCTGGAGGCGCAGCATACCTTGCCCAAACATAGCCTGCTGGTCCATGGCAGGACTGGGGGACAGGAGCCTCAAAGCGGGAGCCCCTTGAGGTCAGGGCTGGGGCTTTTATGTCTCAGATTCACCTGTGCAGGACTCCCTCCCAGCTTCCTGCAACGATGCCAGCAGGCAGCTTCTCCCGGCAGCTCCACCACGCTCTGTCCCCAGCAGGAAATGACATCGCGGCAATTGTTAATACCCACTCATGTGCAGGAAAACAAATTAAATGCCGCCATCAGGCTCTCATGCAAGCTGGAGCCAAGTAAAGAGCAGTGTGACAAGTGGGAGCTGAGCCGGTTTCAAGATGGCTGTTGGGGAGAGAAGGCGGTGTGACAGAAAGCTCACCTGGGGCCAGTGTGAGCATCTCGCCCTGGGACAGGGATGATGTTACAAGGAGGGTTGTTCTCCAGGACTCTCAGCTGGACTCAGCTCCACTGAGAAGATCCCCAGGTCTTATAGATCCAACACCCTCATCTCTCCATCCCAGGTGGCTGGACTCCAAACCCACGTGACTTTCTGCGACATCATAGAAAGGAAAAGAGAGGAGATGATGCTCTTAGGTGACCTGTGGAAGCCCATTCCCAACTGTGAGCTCATTCTTCGTCATCAGTGTCCCATCATCCATCCTCCCATCCCACACGCTGTCCCATTGTCCATCCTCCCATCCCACACACTGTCCCATCATCCATCCTCCCATCTCACATGCTGTCCTATCGTCCATCCTCCCATCCCATGAGCTGTCCCATCGTCCATCCTCCCTGTCCCACACAGTGTCCTGTGGTCCGTCCTCCTGTCCCACAGTGTCCTGTCTTCCCATCCCACACAGTGTCTGTGGCCTGTCCTGTGGGTTGCTGGGTGTACCTGGGTCCCAGATCAGACACCAGAGTTTGCTCTGGCTCCTTTTCTTGTGTTCTGGGGTCACTGGGAGGATTCCACATCTGCTGCTTGGTCTACATGGAGAAACCTACATGGGCTTTAAAGAAGCCCACATGGACCATTCTCCTTTCCTGTGTCCTTCACTCCAAGTCATCGGCTTTACAGTCTAGCAGATACAAGGAGCAGCCCTGTGTGGGTTCTAGAACGAGGCAGTCCTGCCCAGGCCCTGGCTCCTCCCCTCCCAGCTGGACCCTTTGGCAAACTCCTCAGTTTCTCTGAGCCTCCCTTCTCTCCCTCAACTCTGGTGTGAAGGGGAAGGTAATCACTGTTCCCTCGGAGGGTTATCTGAGTAGGGAACGATGAGCCTGCCCCGGGGTTTCTACTCCTGTCCAGTGCTCCTGAAATG
Organism: Phoca vitulina; assembly: GCF_004348235.1. Lineage (NCBI taxonomy): Eukaryota > Metazoa > Chordata > Mammalia > Carnivora > Phocidae > Phoca > Phoca vitulina. The sequence continues at coordinate 30,357,406 of NW_022589722.1, read as the reverse complement.
TTAGTGTCAATTCTGGGCAGATCCCAAGCTTTCTCTCTTTGGCCTTTGCTAAGCTTGTTCCCTAAAACTGGAATTGCTGTACCCCATCCTCTCAACTCCAATCCTCCCAAACCCTCTGCTTCTGACCTCTTGTCCCCATCCCAGGCTCTGACAGTCCTAGGCATTTGTTCTCGGCCCCCGCCAGGGTCAGTCAGCGCTCCCCGGGTACTCTCCCTCCCTACTCCCGTCAACCTGTGATAACGTGCCCACCACCCACAGCGGATGCCAGTATTTCTCCTCCATCCATTCATTCCCTCATTCATTCGTTCTCTTGCTCCCCCATTGTTAACGCCATCCCCACCAATCAGCAAGCATGCTCGGTGTTCAGTCTTTGCTCTCCAGGGAAATGAGTATTGCCACTTCTGAGCTCGAAGCTTCCGTGTGTTCTGTACCCCATTCTCTTTCTCACTTTTCCACCAACCCCGGTGATTCTTTGCATCCACCCACGTTCCTACAAATACACCTCATCTGACTTTCTTCTAGATGCCAAGTCACCCCCCAAAGTGCGCGTCTGCCCATATCGCCCTCCCAGGCTTGGGGGGCCACTTCCAGGCAGATGAGCATCGTGGATCTGTGTGACAATTCTCAGGGGACAGATGTCCTCAGGGGCAACTGCTGCATCTCAGGCTGGTGGTGCCGTAACCTGATGGGCAGGAGTGGAACCCTTCCTGGGGGCTGGCTGGTCCAGCAGATGGGGAAGCCTCTGCATCCATCCCTCCCAGCCCTGGCATTATCCGATTTCTGCTGGTCTCAAGGTGTAAAGTGAACCCTTTTTGTTATTTTAACTTGTGGTTTTTGGACTGCAAATACTTTCAAGTGTCTTTTCCTCTGCTTGGGGATGTCTTGGGCTTCCTCGTTTCTAAATTCATGCTGGTTTTCTATAAGGTTGATGTCTTTTGTGGAGCTACACATTTTCTCAATGGATTAAATTCTTACTTTGATTTTGTCATTTTAAAAATATGCTGACATCTGTGCCTTGTTTTCAGTCTCAAACTTTTGGCACAGTGTTAATCTTACTGCTGAAATATATTGAAGTCAACATATACTGAGTGTCTATTAGTCAGATGTTGTTCTATGTGCTTGAGAAATTCAATCCTCCAGAAGATAGGTATTATTACTATTACTAATTCTATTACTATCATTACGCCCCCTGCTTCCAGATGTAGCAGCGAGGCACAGAGTGGCCTGTTCTTTGACAAGGTCAGTAGAGTGAGAAAAATCGTGCCCCCTCCCAAGGATATCCACACCCTGGTCCCTGCAGCCCATGAAGGAGTTGGCTTACGAGGCAAAAGGGACTTGACAGGTGTGATTCAGTTAAGGCTCTTAAATGAAGGAGGAGACCATCCTGCGCTATCTCGGTGGACCCAATGCAATCACAAGGGTCCTTATGAGGGAGGAGGGAAAGAGGAGGGTTGGAGCCAGAGAAGGAGATGTGGTGGGAGAGAGAATGGAAGACCAGAGCGTGGAAGATCCCATATGGCTGGCTTTAAGAAAAGGAGGGGGCTATGAGCAAGGAATGCAGGAGGCTTCTTGTAAACACTGGAAAAGGCCAGGGAAAAGACTCTCCCTGGAGCCCCCAGAAGGAGCACAGCACTGCTGACCCCTTGATGGTAGACTTGTGACCTTCAGAGCCTCCAAGTCTGTGGTAACTTGTTACAGAGGTGACAGGAATCTCATGCAGCTACGCGACCGTGCGGGGCCCAACAGACATAGTGCAGGGAGCTGGCCTGAGCTCATGGTGTCAGGGGGGGAAATGGCCCTGAGTGAGCAGTGAGTGTTCACAGGTCTCCCTCGGCTGCTGGACTCCGAGCCCTGGCCGGCACACCTAGGCGCCTCATCTCTGTCCCCTCCGCCTCATGCCCAGTGATGCTTGCTGACTGCCGGAAGGTGTGGACTGCTTGGCTAGGGCAGGTACTCTCAGCCCGGGCTGGGCCCGAGACCCGTAGAAGGTGGCCTGGGCTCCAGCCCTCCAGGAGTGACTCAGGGGTCTGGGGACAGGATGCAGTGCTTGAGAACCATTCACTTGGGAAGGCCCACGGATCCAAGGCCTCCGTAAGTTTCTACCATGAGGTCTCAGATTTTCCAATGGCTCCGTGGAAGATAAGGTATATTTTACCAAAAATAATTTTGAAGGCACCCTTTAGTTGAAGTGTATCTATTCCACACATTGAGGGTTTCTGCAAGGTCATGTGCATGGGACCATCCATTCATTCACTCGTTTTGTGCCTACTGTGCAGCAGGCCTCCAGACCTCTGGCTGTGGGCTGGCAGTGCTGAACCTGTCCTCCTGGGGCTTACTGTCTAGAAGGGAGACAGTCAACGCCAGGTACAAACTGACAAGGCAACGAACGGGGCAAGCACACACTGTTCTGTGCAGAAGGAAAACCCAATTTCCTTTTGGGGCTCAGGGAGAGTCTGTTGGAGTGGTTGGCATTCAAGTTATCCAGTGTCTATGACTGTGCCAGGCACATAGTAGGGCCTCAAAGACCGTTTGTAAAACAAAACAGGCTGGGGGCCTGTAGGCTGTCAGGTGGCAATGTGTCCCCCATAGGCTAGCGCACGGTGGATCAGCCCTGGGGCCCTAGAGCCAGAGGACTGAGCGTGAGGCTTTGAATCTCATCTCAACCACTTACTAACTTGTGGCCTTGCTAAGTGTCTTTACCACTCAGCCTCATGTCCTCACCCACAAAATGGGGACGGTCACAGGGCCCACCTCCCAGCCCAGGGTTAGTATAAGGATTAATTGGGGAAAAAAAAAAACAAGAAAATATAGAAAGTCATTTGCAGAGCATGTGAATGCATGGAGAGACAAGAGCTGAGTTAGGTTGGGCAGAAGGAACAGTGTTTATGGAGGTCTGAGTGGGGGCCCCCAGGTGTGTGTGTGTGGGAGGGGGCATTGGGGCTCCCTTGGGAGTTCATAGAAGGTCTAAGCTTCAAAGCATGACCTCATCTGCACAGGATTCTTCCAAGGTCCTGCTGGGCCTTCAACAAGACGGTTCTGGCTGCAAAAGACAGGGCTAGATTGGACAAGAGGGCAAGATGGGAAGCAAGATGGTGACACATATTGGGGTAGGGGCAGCCATGGGGATGGAGGGAAGCAGGTGGATTCCAGATTCATACTGAACTTGGTGGAGATGGAGGGGAAGGAGGACCTTTGTCAGGGATGACATGGTGTGAGTAATTGGTGGGTGGCACTTCATTTCCCAAGGTGGGAAGAGTGGGAGGAGAGCAGAACCGATGGGGAAAACATCAAGAGCTTGGTTCTGGGCAGTTTTGGAGACGAGGCACATAGAAAAGAATGAAAAGACAATGAGAAGCTAGGGAAACTCTACAGCTTCCAGGATCCATGGCTTAGGGTATTAGTCCTCAGCCCCCACAAGTGTATGGGACAGGGTGGGAGGGGAGGACAGGGGAGGACAGGATGCCACCCCTTATTTAGGGGTGGGGCTGTGACATGTTAAGAAGAGGAGCACCTAATTAAGATTGTGTCTTGATGTGGCCAGAAAAAAGGAGCAGGGTTATCCATTCACAAGAACACTTGGGAGGGAGGCAGGGACAGCTGTGTGTTTGGGACAGTCTTGTACTTTGTTGAGGGTGCAGATCCCTTGGGACTGTGGAAGCCTCCAGAACTGTCTGGTTGGAAATTGGTCTGATGTCCTAGAGCAGAGACTTCCTTCCCCGAGGCCCTGCAGAGGTGGTGCAGTTGGCTCTTTGGCAACCGGGCAGCTGCCCAGTTTCACCCCTCAGCCCCCCGCTTGCCCCAAGAGAACCCAATGATCCCCCCAGTGGAGGGGTGGCTTTTCTTCTTTCTCCTCTTCTGCCACTCAAGGAGACCCGAAAGCCCTACGCTGTGAGATGCCACCAAGAAGAACCTTTGGCACCTGCCGCCAACAGTCCCTGCATTTCCACCAAAGGGCCCTTCCCGGGTGTGGGGGTGGGAGTGCGTGGTCAGAGGTCTCTGGGCCAGGGGGTTCCAGGAGCAAACTTGATTGATCCATTCATCTGTCAATGGGGGTTCACACTCCCCCTCCACTCCTCCCCTTTCCTCTCCTGCCCCCACTCTGCACTGCTGCTTCCTTTCTCCTTCCCCTCCTGCTGTGCCTCCCTGCCCCTCCCCCTCTCTGTGTCCCCTCCTCCCTTTCCTTCTCTTCTCCCATTGGCATCATCCCCTGGCTCCCCACCCGCTGGGCCATGAAGCACCAACATGGCAGGCGCCCCACCGGCTGCAGCAACTCCGGGGTGTACTCTGTCCTCAAGGGGCTGACAGTCTAGGGGGGAATACGACTAGGAGGGCCCTCGGAGGGGGCAGGCAGGAGTCGCCGGGGAAAATGAAAGACTGCTTGAACTGCTGTGGCCAGGAGGGTAAAGAAGAGTTGGACCGAGTGATGGGTTGGGAGACGGGCGGAGGGACGCTGCGGGTTGGGTGGGAGAGAGCAGCACCCAGGCATCGGGGAGCTGGGAGGCAGGGGGGGCAAAGCAGGGAGGTAAGGATACGGCGTCCTCCTGAACCCATGGAGCAGCACTAACAGGGTGTAACAGCGGTGGAAACACGATCACATTGGCCTTTGGGAAAGTGGGGAGACAAACACGGGGAGGGGTGGAGAGATGGCTGTGGAGAGCACCCTCGGAGGCCGGAGCTGACAGGGCAGGATTTAAGGAGGTGCCAGCTGGCAGGGTCATGAAGATGCAGGGATGGCATAACTACTGTGCAGGGTCTGAGGGGTGAGAGGAATGGGCCACGGAGGAGATAGGACAGGAGCTCTTGTTTGCACCGGGCGGTGGATCCTGACTGCTTCCACTTGGTTTCTGGTACCCATGCTCGAGCCACGGAAGAGCATTCCCAGGCTAGCCACTGGGGTCTCAGGAGGAGGAGTGACACATATGGCGCCAAACTGAATTCCATGGCCGAGATCAGCAGAGCCTCCTAGCTGAGTGCAGCCTGGATCGGCAGACCTTAGATAACCTATAGTTCATAAAATAAACGACTGTTGTTTCAGGCCACTAAGTTCTAGGGTGGTTTGTTACAGTGTTCTTTTGTGGCAATAGCAAACTGGTATCCTATCTATATGTGTATTTAAAAATCTGGAAGTCTGGGTGGTTGGATTTGGAATAATTTCTTCTTTATGTTATCCCTATTTATTTTAATGAGCATGCCTTAACTTTTATAATAAAAAAATGAACAGATTCACACTTTGGAATAATCTGGAGATAGCCTGGAAAAGGGATTCGTTGGGGAGGGACTGGAGGTCTGGAGGAACGAGGAATCCGAAGGTCTGGAGGAATGAGGGATCCATTCAGGAGGTTCCTGCAAGCTTTAGCAGGAACGCTGAAAGCCTGAGCCCGGGCAGGGCTGGCCCCCTTCATGACTGCACCCCACGCCTGTGTCCCCCCTCCACGCCCTTCCTTTTGAAAACCTAGTTTCAAAGTGAGCAGTCTCACTGAAAAGAGATAATAAACCACATCCAGAAACTGATGACAGTTAGTGGCTTTTATCAGGAAACATCTTCAATTTAACAGGGACACAGAGCTATTCTCCAAAGATGGAAGCTTGGGGACTGGGAAGCTGGAAGATGTTTTTGGTCTGGGAGACAAAGTGCTTTCTTACTCATTCTCACCCTCTTGCACAGATTGAGGCTCCTACCTTCCCTACTACCCACACTGTACCCATGAGCTTCTGATGCTCCTCCAGCCATTAAAGAGCCCAGCATGAGGCACTCGCCTGTGGCACCAACTAGGTGGGGAGGGAGGGAAGGACATTGTAAGTCAGTACGCACTGGGACGAGATTGCAGAAGTCACAACACACCTAAGCTTTTTGTGTCTGGAGCAAGGATATGAGATATAACATAACATAACATAACATAACATAACATAACATAACATAACATAACATAACATAAAACATAATATAACGTAATGTAATATGGTATAATACAATACACCAGGGCAAGAGGAACATAAGGGATCAAGATCCCAGAGAGAAGGGGACTCATGTTCTATAACTCTTTCCCTCGAGACATTGCTGATTCCTAAGAAGTGTGAAGCAAGCAGCTGAGAAGCCAACAGAGAGTGACGGCTAACAGAACTATCAGCGTTCTCACGGAACTGGGGAGACAAAAAAAAAAAATCAAGGCGACTAAGGCAACCAGGACTTGAGGGTCCAAGATTCAGGAAAGAAAAGAGGCAAAGAGACACACAGCAGCTGCACCCCTCAAGCGATTTGCTAATTTGTAAGCCACCTGTGCTCAGGAGGATGAGAAACTGAGCAAAAAGTGGCTGCCAAGAGCCTGAGAAGGTAGGCAGATATTTTAGCAGTTTCTCAGTGCTGGAAGACAAGAATTGGTGTTCAGAACCCACCAGGGAAGAGCGGTCTGATGAGCAACTGAGAATCTACTGGGAACCAACCCTACAGGGCTCTGCCCGAGGGAAAGAGTAAACTTGAAATAGACCAAGCCTTACAAAAACTGAAATACAGCCTTGAATCAGCTCCATCCCTATCTAAGCACCTGCCAAAATCTAAAGCAAATTCTGTCCGGAGGAAGATGAACATTATCCAGAGTCCTTGAAGTTTTTACACAATGTCTGGCATTCAGTAAGAAATCACCAGGTCTACCAACAAACAAAAGCAGAAGAAAAAAAATGACAGTAGAAACAGACCCACAGATGATTAGAAACTAGAGTCGTCAGACCTGAAAATCACTATAAAAGTTATTCATACGTTCAAGAATAGAGGTGACAGTGGAGAATCTTTTTAAAAAATTTTTTTAAAAGATTTTATTTATTTGACAGAGTGAGAGACAGCCAGAGAGGGAACACAAGCAGGGGGAGCTGGAGAGGGAGAAGCAGGCTTCCCACTGAGCAGGGAGCCCAACGTGGGGCTCAATCCCAGGACCCTGGGATCATGACCTGAGCCAAAGGCAGACGCTTAATGACTGAGCCACCCAGGCGCCCCAGACAGTGGAGAATCTTTAACAGAGAACAGGAATTTATAAAAATGGATCAAATGAAAATTCTAGAGTTGAAAAACTCAATACGTAAAATTAAGAACTCAGTAGATGGGTTTAGTAGCTAATTGTTGGTAGCTGAAGATTAATGAGCTGGAAGACACCTTTGCATAAAATATCCGGAGAGAGAAAAGAGAATGGAAAACAGAAGAGTGCATGAGACACCTGGGAGGTGGTGAAGGTTGTAACATGTGGGATTGGAGTCCCACCAGAAGTCATCGTGTGCCACCCAATGCCATGCATCAGAGGGGATGCTGGTGCCCTGCTCTCTGACTCAGTACTGGAGAAAACAGACATCTGTGGGTTCAGCCCCCCAGTCTGTGGTATTTTGTTAGAGAAGCCTGAGCTAAGACACTCATATTGAAAGGAAAACAGATGGTCCTTTTTTCCCTTGGGGAATTGCCTTTTGGAAGAGTTGCTTCCTGTATTCCAGCCACACTGGCCTGTAGGATTCTCCAACATCCCAAGCTCTTCCCTCTGCCTAGGAACAACTCCCCCAACCACGTGCATGGATCCTTCCTTCCCCCTTCGGGCCCCTGCTCAGGTGTCCCAAGACTGCTCATGACCACTTAAAACATCTGCCTTCCCTGTCACCTTGAACACCCTTCCTGCCTTATTGTTCTTCAAAGCACACTTCTCCCCTGACACATTCTGTATTTGTTTGTGATTAGCTCTCCTTGCAGGAATGAATTTCTATGACTGAGCAATCTGTTGTGTTCATTGTTCTGTCCCCAGTAGAGGCTTCATATATATTTATTGAATGAATGAATGAATGAATGGCACATTGGATGGCAGAGCAAAGGATGGGAAAGAGCCTGGGTCCTTGATGGCACCACGGAGCTGTGAATCCATTGGTCCTGGAGGTCGTTCAGCTCATTCCGTCATTGGGGGATCCCATTTGAGGTGGGAGTCTTTGTTACCGCCCCCCACTCCTTTTTCTTCCTTGAACACCCTACACTCACACTCAGCTTGCTGACCGTCTGCTTGGAGTGTGGGCTTTCCAACTCTCCTTGCAGTGGACACCTGCTGACCATTCTGACAGTTCCAAGTGGCCCTGCCTCCCTGACCACAACCTCTAAGGTAGCTCCCTCCCCACTGACCTGCTTATTCCCTTCACAACACATGCTATTATCTGAAATCCGTGCACTCATCTGCTTACTCGGCTGCTCTGTGTCCTCTGCCAGCCCCCATGCTCTCTAGAATGTGGTGAAACCCCATCAAACCTCTTCCCAGCAATTCCTCAGAGCCTAGAGGGGCTCCCGGCACACAGTCGTTGCTCAGTAAATGTCGGTAAACACGTGGATCTCTGTTTTATAGAAAAGCAGACAAGCCCAGCGTGATTAAATGACATATCCCAAGTCACACTGTTAATATCGGGTTTAGCACCTGATGCCAGGACTTCCTTCATGGAACCTAACTGCTTCCCCAAAAAGATAAGAAAGAAAAAAGAGCAGGGAGAAAGAGGGTGAGGGAGCTCATAAGCTCCCGAAATTAAAAAAAAAAAAAAAATTTGCGGAAATGTTTGGTTTGCTTGGTGCTGAGAAATGAATTGTAAAACTGTGTCCATTATATAAATTTCTTTCATAGTGATTTATGCTGAGGATTATGGAAATTTGCAATACTGGGGTTGGAAGTTACCTTAAGATGCATCTAGTATAATCGCCAACTGGATGCTTTAATCTCTTCCCCAGCAGGCGGTGCCGGGAGGCATTCCTTGCTTTGAATCTGCCCTAGCGAGAAGATCAAGGCTGTTAAATTGTATCCAAAATAAAAATCAATACCTTAGAGTAGGAGCCTGAGGGGCCTCTCACAAGTTTTAGGCACAAACCTCAGGGTTTGGGTTCTGAGCATCTATTTTGAATATTCAGGGTCTGGTCTTTGCTATTTCCGGTCCTAGAGAATGTTCCAGAAGAGTGAGCGAGCTGATAATGGATCTCTGAAGAGGCCAGGTGTCTCTATGGGGCTGGCTTTGTCACTGAGCCCGGGTTTGTCTTTCTTCACGTTGGGAAGAGTTGTTACGGCCCCCATCCTCACCGGGCCCTAGAGAAGGGACAATTGTCACTTTCTTCAGCCGGTCCTAGAGTCAGCCTGCCGTCGCATCAGGAATAACTGGCACCAGGCAGTGGGAAGGCTTTCACTGGCTTGTGAGCTGCCCACAGTGACTAAGAAGCATGAAAATAGCAGCCGAAAATGTCACACCCACCTCCCACCTCTCCAAGAAAAAAAACGAACCATTGGCCCAGGGGGATGCAGTCTGTGAGCAGAATGAAGAAGCAACAGTTTATTTGCGGCCAGAGGAGAGGCTTCTGGAATGAATGTGGCTGGTGACTATGTTTGTTGTCCGCCGACAAACAGATCCCTCGCCGGATCTCCGTGAAGGGAGCCCCGTCAATTCCACTTGGCGGGGGCTGGCACAAGTTACTGGCAGGTCACCCTATAAATAAAATACGCCACGCACAACCCATCAGCCTTCGAGCCCTCATTTCTCCAGAGAATAGGATTCCTGCCTTCCATCGCGGATGTGAAATTTTGTAAGGAGTAAAGTGTCCATCAGTTTCCACCCATTTGCCGGGACAGCACCCCCCCGCCCGATCATGGACTGTTCTGTCTTTCTTGAGGTCCTTTGTGATGAAGGGGAATGGGGGGCCACCCTGTCACTCAGGGGGCACTGAGCAGCTGTCCTTTGGTCCCTACCCCGCCATGGGAACTTACTGGCACTTGGTCTCTTGGGGCTGACTGCAGCATCACTTACTATCCTCATGGAGACCAAAGCACCTCCTCCTGCCAGCCACAGCCAGGGTGCTCCACAGGGAGGGCATCCTGACCAGCACCGATCTGAGTCAGAAAGGGTCAAGTACTGAGAAGTTGTAACTAAGGGATTCAGAGCAGAAAGAAGGTTAGCTGCTGTTTGCTCCACTGGCAGGGAAGGCAAACAGAGATCCTTGTTTCCCCCCCCCGCCCCCCACCCCGTGCAGAGATGAGACAGCTGAGCCCCGCCTGGTCACCCCGACTGCACCCTGCAGCCTAACTTCCCTCCTGGGGAAAACAGGAAGATTTGGGCTGGGCCCCAAACACTGGCTAGTAAACGGGGTTGTCATAAGGTTCTGGTCATTAGTAATAAGCCTTTCAGACCAGTCCTAGGAATCCATAGGAATGATCCAGAAGGAGGCAGAGGTTGTCTGGAGAGAAAATACAGCTCTTAACTAGATAGACAGGAGGGGACAGGAGTGGGGGTGGTGGAAATGGATACACACAGAACGGGAGTTAAGGACACTGGTGATGCTCTCTGGTCAGAGTGAGGACCTTGAGGCTGATGATGGCTAGTATTTACTTAGCTCTTACTGTGTGTCAGGCATGCTCCAGGTGCCTTCCGGGGTTCACTCAGTTAGTCTGATTAATGACGACCCCATGACCTCTGTATCTGCTCTGATCCCCCTTCTGTCGACCAGGAAGCTGAAGCTCAGGGATCATCTCTGCTAGTAAGTGGCTGAGTCGTAGTAGAATGTGTGTGTGTGTGTGTGTGTGCGTGCGTGCGCATGACAGAGAGCCTGTCACCATTTCTTGATTTCCATCATTTCTTGATTTCCATTTCTTGATTTCCTTCCCCTCTAAAACTGCAGTCTCCACAATGTAATTGATGGAAAAATGAATTTATTTCTTTTGGATGTACGGGTTTGATCAATAAAGGACTCCGGATCTTCTTAGGTTCTTTTGACTTTCATATTGCTGTACTCTTTGCTTCAGAGTTATAGGATTCATAAAACAAACAAACAAACAAACAAACAAAACACCAAATCCAGCCCTAGAGATTCAGGGTCTGATTTGGTAGTAACTTGGGAAAGCATCTTGCCCAGTGCCTCCCTCACTTGCAGCTTGGGGAAGCTGGGGAGGCCAGCAGGAAGGAGGGGAGGTGGCAAGGCCAGCCCGTGGCCCAGCCAGAGCTAGACCCCCCGGCAGCTCTTCTGTGACCTCCCTGGGGGACCCCCCACTGCCCCTCTCGCACTCCTCACCACTGACCCGCCCCTCCTCTGTAGAAACTGCTGTCTGGTCCATTGCTGATGACGCCTAAATCTATCCTAAATCCATCCCTGTCACTCAGACCTCTCCATGCATTCATGCGAGAGACCCTCACGAGGTCATCCCCTGGGCTCCAGCCCCACACAAACAGTGACTCCCCACCCAAAAGTGTCCCCTCATCCTGTGGCTCCCATGTGACCTGATTGCCCTTGATGGACACCCCAGCGTCACACTCCACACTTCTCTCTCCCCCCTTCTTCCCCTCCTCTGTCCTCCCACCACGTCCTCCATCCAGCGGCATCTGCTTCTCCGTGGTTCTCTCGAGTCCATCCACCTCTCGAAGCTGGGAGAGTTCCTCAAGCCTCACTATACATGTCCCCACCTTCGTGAAGCGCTCCCCAGCCCACCCTCCCCACTAGGCTGGGGTTTCAGGCTCATCCTCTGGGCTGTCTCTGTCTCTGCACCTGGTCGGGGTCCTGGGGATGACATGAGATACAGAGAGAGATTTGTAGAATATTTGACTCGCCCCCCCCCGCCCATGCCACCCCCCCCCAGGACTTGGCACCCATGTGGATGGGGGAGAGGGGGAGGCGGGGGCCACTCGGGTGCGGGTCTCTGACTCTGAGAACCAGGTGGGCAGATGGCACCGCCATTCTTAGGTGCAGGACTCTTTCACAAGGACAAATTCCATCTGGACACCTGGATTTTGAAGGTCTGGGAGCACTCCAGTGTGAAATTTTCTGTTGACTGTTGGCATAGCATTCAGGTGCTTTCAAATCTTAGATTCAGAAGTCTCTGGTGGTGTTAGACTTATAGAACCAGGAGATGATAGAACTTTATACGCAGTCGATGATAAAATCTTCATGTAATTCCAAAGAGCTCTAAATATACTCGAAACAACATGGATGAATCTCCCAGAAATTATGTCAAGTGAAAAAAACCAGGCGCAAACGAGTCTGGACTGTACTGTGTCATTGATGTAAAGTTCCCAGAACAGCTAAAGTAATCTCTTTTTTTTAAGTAAGCTCCATGCCCAGCGTGGAACCCAACACAGGGCTTGATCTCACGACCCCAAGATCATGACCTGAGCCGAGATCAAGAGTGGGAGGCTTAACCGCCTGAGCCACCCAGGTGCCCCCAGAAAACTAATCTTTAGGGATAGAAATCAGAGCAGTGGTTGCCTCTGCAGGAGTGGTGGGGTGAGGGGATTGAAGAAGCAGGAGGGAATCTTCTGGAGTGCCAGGAATGTTCTAGATTGATCACATGGGTATATACACCTGTCAAAACTCAGAGACCTGTTCTCTTACGGTCTGTGTCTTTCACTGCATGTTGATAACTTGTATTTAAAAGATAAAGAAGAACAGCTCCAAGGACCCCCCTCCCCTCTGTGTAAACATGTCCCATGAAGGGGAACCCAGTGCCTGCTTCGTAAGACACAGCCTGGGGACAGCAGGAGGACCCCTCTGGTATGTTCCCAAGGGGGCCTGGCCGGCTTCTCCTTTGCTGCCACCACCCGTCCAGTCTTCCAGGGGCCGGTGACCCAGGGCTGCAGGGCGGCCGAAGGGCTAACACTGTGACGGACAGGTGACCGGGGCTCGGGGTGGGGGGAGTGAAGCTCCCATGTAGGACTCTCGCTGTCAACAGCTTGCACTATTTATAGGTTGCTGATGTCTTCCGTGCGGTGATTCATCCCTTCTACTTAAATCTGTCAGTATCTTTAGAACACAAAGGAGGGCATTAAAAAACGCTCTGCAAATGGGGAGAGAAGGTGGGCTGACAGGCCTGGTGTTTACAACCCAGACCAGGAACCAGCAGTTCAGAGTCCTGGAGTTTCTAAGTTGGAAGTTCAGGGACTGCGGAGCTTCCCCCACAAAACACACACACGACCGTGCACACACACTCACACACACGCTGACCTCTATTCTTGCTCTGGAGGGACCATGCACAGGATGAGGCGTATTTGGTGGCTCTCTTCAGCAATCACAGACTTTTTCTTTGGAGGGTAGGTGTGGTTTGGGGAACAACCAAAAACACGTAGAGGAAGGGCGCCTGGGTGGCTCAGTCGTTAAGCGTCTGCCTTCGGCTCAGGTCATGATCCCAGGGTCCTGGGATCGAGCCCCACATCGGGCTCCCTGCTCCGCGGGAAGCCCGCTTCTCCATCTCCCACTCCCCCTGCTTGTGTTCTCTCTCTCGCTGTGTCTCTCTGTCAAATAAATAAAAAAATCTTTAAAAAAAAAAAAAAAACACGTAGAGGAGAAAAGCCTCAGCGTGTAAAGCAGTGTCCACAGTGTGACGGCAGATGGACACACCCGAGATGACCCCCCCCCCCGCCCCGCCGCGGGCCTCGTCTGTGTAATTCCCTCTCCTTGGGTGTCGCAGGCCCTGTGTCTTGCTTCTTACCAACAGAACGTGGCAGTGGTGACAGGAGTCACTCCTGTGATCAGGTGACGTCATTTGGCGTTTACATGTTTACAGCAGACTCTGTTTTAGCAGATGGCAGCAAGAGATCCTGACTTTGAGGGATAGGGATGTGCAGGGGGCCTGTGTTCAGAACTGCAGGGGCCTCTGGGAGCTCAGAGCGGCCCCCCAGCTGACACCCAGCAAGGAGGCCAATCCCTAGTCGTAAGTGCAAAGCACCAAAGGAGCCTGGAAGGGGACGCCGGGCTCCCATGAGACCCCAGCCCAGTGGACAGGCTGATGGAGGCCAGTGAGCCCTGAGCAGAGGGCAGCTGGGCCTCGGGAGCCGTGAGACTAAGTCGGGTGTTATTCCTGCTGAGTTTGTGGGGATTCGCTACACAGGAAGAGAAAGCTGGTGTGAGTGCTTTGCCACGTTATACCAGGGGGAACTGGGACTCCTCTCCGAGTCTGTATGCATGGAGACTCCTGGAGGACACACAGGGAGCTAGTAAGAGGGTCCTGCCCTGAGGGTGGGCTGGCGATAGCCGGGGCTGTCTCTGTACCTCTCCTCGCTCTGCGGTTTCGAAACATATAAATGTTGAATCCTACTCAGAAGGTGACAGTTACTGAGGACTATTTCAGGCACCATGTATGAAACAACTCGGTTAACCTTTACCGCCCCCCCCCCCCGGGAGGTGGGGCTGCTATCCCTTGCATTGGACAGACAGGGAAACTGAGGCCCATACACTTCCATACTCAGTGTGCTTGGGCTCACGGACCGCCCCCCCCCCCCCCCCAGAGCTGGGATGCGGGCGAACACGCTGGGCTCCGGGCCTGAGCCCTTCCCTGCTCGGCCCCCTTCGGCCGGGTCTCACAGGGCAGCGAAGCGGGAGGTGCCCAGAAAGCCGCTCTTGCTGCCGGGAGGGCAGGAGCCACTCCGGACGCTGGGGACGTGTGGTGGCGGGAGCCTCACCGGGCATGCCATGAGTGCTGGCTAAACCCCCCGTCAGAGCTCGACAGGCTCCAAACGTTATAACCTGCGGTTAACGCCCAACAGTCAGACCGGGAGGAGGCTCCTTTACGTTCTGGACACTTCCTTGAGTTGACCTTTGTAATTGACATTCTATGCCTTAGCACCTACTCCTGTCCCTCCTCTCATTCCTGAGTCTCCTTTGATTAAAAAAAATGTTCTTTAAAAAGGACTTTACGTATCCAACGAAGATGGAGACGTTTCTAACCTTGTTATTTTACATATAGGAGTTGGGTTTCATCAGCAGGTTCTTGAGTTTCTATATGTCATTAGATTATTTTTGGAAGGCCATATGCAAGGATCGTCTCATAGGAACCATTTCTGATCTCAGGGTGTTTTTCTTTAGTTAATAAAAACCACGGTTTATAAATCAGGCATATGAAGATGGCATTTCCCTCAGCTTCCAGGGTGATGCTATGATAAAATCCACAGCTTAGGTCTTTATGCTTTTTCTTTTCTTTTTTTGGTCTGCTTTTCCTGAGGAGACAGCTCTCCAAACAACCTCTTCAGGAGGTAGGAGACCTGTGTTCCTGCTAGGAGTACTCTCGCGCCCAGATGCCCCTGCAGAAATTTCCATTGTTTTATGTGTCTCCCAACAGCGAAGTATCCTTCTTACATCGTCCCCGTCCCCACCTATGTGGTTTTCATTTTATTCCTCTTCTCTCTCCCTTCCCCTTCCTCTGGTGGGGTGTCTCGAATAATGCTTATAAGGGTGGCAGAGCAGAGGGGTCCACACCAAAATTTCACTTCTGGGTTTGCCACTCTCTCGTTAGCTGTGTGTCCTTGGGTAGTTAGTAAACCTCTCTGATGCTTAGGTTCCTCACTATCAATGGGATCACCTCTACACCTGCATAGCATTGCTGGGATAGATGAAATCTTTTTTTTTAAAGATTTTATTTATTGAGGCGCCTGGGTGGCTCAGTCGTTAAGCGTCTGCCTTTGGCTCAGGTCGTGATCCCGGGGTTCTGGGATCGAGCCCCGCACTGGGCTCCCTGCTCGGAGGGAAGCCTGCTTCTCCCTCTCCCACTCCCCCTGCTTGTGTTC
Organism: Phoca vitulina; assembly: GCF_004348235.1. Lineage (NCBI taxonomy): Eukaryota > Metazoa > Chordata > Mammalia > Carnivora > Phocidae > Phoca > Phoca vitulina. The sequence goes on along the minus strand of NW_022589722.1, from coordinate 30,341,878 downwards.
CCTCTCTCGTTGTGTCTCTCTCTGTCAAATAAATAAATAAATAAATAAATGATTTTATTTATTTATTTGAGAGAGAGACAGTGAGTGTGCAAGCAGGTGGAGGGGAGGGAGAGGCAGAGGAGAGAGAGACTCTGCTCTGAGCATGGAGCCTGAAGCAGGGCTCGATCCCACCACACTGAGATCATGACCTGAGCCAAAATCAAGAGTCAGATGCTTAACCAACAGAGCCACCCAGGCGCCCCTGGGATAGACGAAAGTCTTTACACAAGGCGGCCACTATGACGATTGTTGTGAATAGTCCTGAATCAGCCCTTGGCACAGTGAGACTAGACTTCGGGGGAGCCTCCTCCATTGGATTGTCAGCGTGCTCAGTATGTCACCATGAGTCATTCTATGCAACCTGAACAGGTGGCTCAGGCCAGGCACACACCAGCCCTGAGGCTGAACCCTTGTAGGCCTGGATAGCCCGGAATCCTTCCTTCTAGGTCGATACCTGTGCGTCTACCAATGGCTAGGGTCTGCTGAAGAAAATCCCAGGTGTTCAAACCGTTACAAGTTTCCCGTGACTGGTTGCAAAGGTGAAGGCTGAAAGGATTTGCAGAGAAAATATCGCTGGTCCTTTCCCATCTTGCTTATGTGTTTAAGGTACGGTGGAAAATTGAGGACGAGCTGGGAAATGTGTAAGTGCACACGCAGATCCCCCCAAGTGCTCCACATGTAACTCTGAGGGACTTCGGGCAAAGAGGCCGGGAACGAGTCAATATAGCTGCTACTCCAGGCTCTTGGCCGGGTGATGGCTTCGCCCGTGCGTGCATGGGTAGACTACGTGGCTTTCCTGGCTCACAGGGACGGCCTTCTTGCCACAGCCCTGACACCCAGGGATGGTCCCTGGGCCTGGAAGTGTGTTCTGTGACCTGCCTCCCTGACCATGGTGGGCTGGTCCACAGGGTGACCACTCACCCCAGTTACCTGCCTTCTCTCCAGGGCTAGGAGGATTACGTGGTCACCACTGTCCCTCCCTTCCCAGTCCCCCATGGATACAGGAAGGTGGGGGCTGGCCACCGAGCTGTGATGTCTGACCCGGGCCTTAAAAGCAGGTAGGGGTTGTCTGGGCAGAAGAAGGGGAGGGTAAAAGGAATGAGCACCATGGAGCACTGGGGAGAAAGCGCAGAGACCTGGCAAATTAGGGGCAGTTGGGGAAAGCCAGGAGGCATATTCGGGGGCCAAGAGGTTGGAGAGGTGCCAAAAGCCAGACTCAACTCAGGGCCCCTGCTGGTGGGCTCAGCATAGGGTGGGGTCTGACATCCCCCGAGACCAGCAGCATCTCATCCAGCCACTGACCAACGCCCTTTGCACCCTGAGCAACGGAGCAGCTCGAGTGGACCACAGGTCTGGATTCAGGAGGCCCCCCCGCCTCGCACTGCGCACCTGCCTCTCCAGCGTCCAGAAAGTTGCAGTCAGCTCTGTGTCTCCCTGCATTTTACACTGAATGTACGTCCTTTGCTCTCCCTTTGTATCTCTCTGTTGGGGAGTCGGCAAAGCAGAGGCCCCTGGGGTGTTTTTATTTCCTGGAAGCCGAGAAAACTAATGTGTGCTATGTACTTTAGTGGGTGATCTTCAGAAAACCCATAAGTGTGTTATTTAAAAACCAATTTCATTTCCTTTTAAACATGGCAAAGTCACTGGTCTGAATTCAAGGACTCCAGCATCTGAGGTTTGGTGTGGCACATGGGTCACAGGGAAAGAAAGGAAGGGAAAGGCAAAATGCCATTTGGGTATTGAGACCCACAGGGAGACACCTGGTGGGTAGGGGGGAGCACTGAGGGATTCCAGGGTCAGTTTCAAGTTAAGGAACCATTTCTTCTTTTTTTTTTTTTTTTAAGATTTTATTTATTTATTTGACAGAGAGATAGACAGAAGAGCACAAGCAGAGGGAGTGGCAGAGGGAGAGGGAGAAGCAGGCTCTGCACTGAGCAGGGAACCCGAGCGGGACTTGATCCCAGGACCCTGAGATCATGACCTGAGCCGAAGGCAGACGCTTAACCATCTGAGCCACCCAGGCGCCCACCATTTCTGATTTTACCCTTCGAGCAAAGCCTCCCACTAGACCAGAGCCGTGTGGTGGGGAGTACAGGCTCCAGAGTTCCCTGGGAATTACTGCAGGAGCCCCATCTACACATTCCCAATCCAGTAAATGCTCCCCGGGCCTCCTCTAATGCTTACTTCACGGTGGGGAGGGGCCAGGATGGAGTCTGGGTCACAGCCAGGCACAGAGAGTGATTTGGACTTGCAGGATCTTTGAATCCTAGACTCAGAAGTCAGAGCCAGTCCTGTCTCACGCCCACTTGAAAGCCAGCCCCCTGCAGGGCCTTAGGTGCTTGCAAGACTTGGAACCAGCTTTATCCCTCCCCAGGGACACTCTGAGCACACTTCTCTCCCAGTACACCTGGCAGTCCACCACCCTGACCGTGACAGTCCAGGATCTCCCTTTCCTGGGATCCCAGCGCCTCCCACTGCACACCCCACAGCCTCAATGTCTTCTGTGCTGAGCTCCCAAACCCTAAACCTCACTCTCGATTGCCTATGGGCCTTTTCCTCCTTTTGCTCAGAACTACTCTCCCCATCTTCTCATATTTCAAATCTCAATTTTAAATGACACTTCCATGGGGAGCCCCTCCGTGATCCCTGGAAGATAGTGAGCCCCCGCGCCAGCCCCGGCCAGGGTTACGGAGCCTGGCCTCCAGTGGGCCACACTGGCCACAGTTGGTATGGCCAACTGAGCCACAGGTGGGCGATGACAAGGAGGCACAGGGCGTACCCGAGTGCTGAGAAGGACGGGCAGCCCCTTCCTGGAGGCCGCGAAGGTGGCCCGAGGAGGTGGACATGGGGGCTGGTGCCTGAAGAGTGGCTCTGAGTCAACCAAACAGGAGAGAAGGAGGATGTTAGAGGCAGAGGGCATAGGGCGAGCAGATAGTAAGCAAGGGTCTCTCGATTTAGGGGCTGACTTCAGGGTGCTTGGTGGGGAGCAGAGGGAGATGACAAAGGGCTGGGTGGGTCTGATGGGACCAGGGTTCATTCAATAAGCCATTATGGAGAGCCTTTGACACGCCAACTCCTATCCGGGTTAGCCTCGAATCCCGAGGGTGCGGGTGGGTGCAGAGGGCAGACAGCATCCCTGGGCCCCCCCTGCAGAGTGATGCACATCGGGGGAGGGGAGACAGGCCGGCTGGCGCAGGGTGCTGGAGACACCTCCCAGGAGGCTGGAGGATGAGCTGGCGCCCAGAAACTTGGAGACGGTCCTACTAGAGACAGGATGGGCTGCATGTGGGGGCTGGGGAGGAGCCAGGGTCCTGGCCACCCGGGGCTTTGCCTTAAAAAACCAGGCCAGGATGGTCTGGGGAGGGGCAGTTTGGAGGGAGTGCACCGGGACTGTGATGTGAGCCCGAGGTGCCTGCTGGGGAGGGCTGGCCAGAGGAGGTGGTCGATGGCTGTGCATGGAGCTTAGGGACAGTTCGGGGCTGCTGGGTGTTAGAGCCATGGGGAGGCCACAGGCTGGCCAGGCTGGCAGAGAGGAGAGGCTCAGGCCGGGCTGGCAGAGGGAGCCCACCCATGGAGCCAAGCAGGGAGGCTGGGGCCCCAGAGCCGGGAGAGGAATGGGGACCAGGGCCTCAGCGGCCCTGAAACACCCTCTTTGTCTTCCATGATGTCATGGTTCCTGGATCTTCCCCAACTTTCCCTCAATACATTCCCGGACAGGAAGGATTTTTTTGTGGGGTGGGTAGACACCCATACATATGAGGGGACAGCAGTAATAACTAATTATGTCCGCTCCTGGCACTGTCCTAGCTGCTTTCCCCCCCTGACAGCCTCCCAGAGGCAGGCGGTGCAAATATGCTCATTGGGCCATTTTACAGATGACAAAACCGAGTCATCGAGAAGCTGGGGGGCTGTCCCGAAGCCACATAGCAGGCCTTGGTGGAGGCAGGACCAGAACACAGAGGCACGGTCTCCTGAGTCCACACAGTGCTCGGCCGAGGTCCAGAAGGAACAAGCCCCTGCCGAGAAGAGGCCGGGGTGGGGGGTGCACGCGGGGCCGCACCAGCTCGTGCTGGGAGCACACCGCCGGAGCTCAGGATTCCAGGCCACAGGTGACACGCGGGCTTGCCACCTGTGCACCTCGTGGACAGAGGGTGTCACGGCGCCTGAGACCTGTGGCTGTCCTGCAGGGAGGAGCCTCCGAACATGGGAACTTGGGAGGAAGGCGCTGGCTTCCTTGTGAACGCTGGACGTTCACACGTCGGGGGAGAGCAGTATCTTCGCTTGGGGTCTTTTCCCGCTTACAGTTTCCCCGCGATCCTAACCGGCAGGAAGCCTCTAGGCTGTTTTCCCCTTGCACTGGACCCCGCCCCTGCACACCCAGAAACTCGTTCCTTCCGCGTGAAGAAAAATGGCACCTAATTAAGATTAGATGTGCTTTTGCCGTTCTTTGAAACTTATTTCCCTCTGCAAGTTAATAATCTCGATCAATCACCCCTTTCAGGGCAAATAAGTCGCTCTGGGAGACAGTGGCAGTTTGAATTGTACCTGATTTACCTTAAATGGCTTTGAACTTTTAAAACATCCCCCTTTAACTGTGGAGTTGAAACAGCTCAGAATCCTTATAATGATTGTAATTACAGCTGCGGTTTAGTTAGTGCCAATGACATTCTGGACTTTTCACATCCATCCTGTCTGCTTCCCAGAAAACGTCTGCAAGCCAGGAATTATGAGAGAGAGAGAGAGATATCTTCATTAGGGAAGTATATCTCAGAGAGGTTAAATAACTTACTCAAGTTCACCCAGCCGGCCAGATCTGACCTAAGATTTGAATCAGGCCTGTCTGCCTATGCTTCCCTCACTGCCCACGGAGGCTCTGATTCAAGGATGTGGGAGCCAGGGAAGACTTTAATCTTGTCCCCCACCCCTCTGGCTTTGTGGGTGAGCACACCCGCCCTCCAAGGGGAGATGGGGACAGTTGCAGAGTTCTAGGAAGGGAAGTGAGGGTTCATTTCCCTCCCAAGCTGTGCAGGATGACTGAGGGGATGGGAATGTCTGTGCTTGGAGGGTGGAGGCAGAGAGGAGGGAGGCTGGGGTCAGGCTAGACCCAGATGGACCAGAGACCCGTGTGCAGGGGGTGCCAAGGAAAAGGAGCGTGCCTGGAAGGGGACAGGTTGCTGCCAGGCTCAGAGCAGCAGAAAGAGCAGGCTGGCGGGGGCCACCAGGTACTGTCCCAACAGCTTCTGCCCCGTACCACGCCCCTTCCAGGTTCCTGCTGGTTTCACTTGCCTTGATGTTACAGGTGCTTGTAGCCCGGGGGTGAGCGTGAGCTTGGGGAATTTGAGGGACTGCTAGGGTCCGGTGTGGCTGGAGTGACTGGTGAGGCCAGCAGGGGAGGGCGCGAGCTCACAGAAGTTCTCCATCCTGGGGCTGATGAGTCTGAGCTGGGGAGGCATATGTGCAGATCTGTGGCCTCGTGCTGAATGAGGGGATGGAGGCAAAGGCTAGGGGCAGCGGGGCCAAAGGAGTTACTGAGGTGAGAAAAGTATTGCAGATAGCAACTGACACCTGAAGAGCCATTTTGGAGTGGGACCTGGGGACAGATCGTCCGTGGGGGTGAGAGCCAGCTCAGGGATGGTCCCAGCCTTCTGACCACCGTGGGTGCTAGGCCGTTCACCCAGGTCCAGATGCAGGAGGAGGAGGGGGCTTGGGGAGAAGCAGGGAATTCTGTTTGCTTCACCTGGGGGTGGTCCCCGCAGACTAATACCTAGAGAGTTCCGGAGAGAGAGTTCTCTGCCATAGAGATACGGTAGCAAATGGTCATTTCCCTCCCCCAATTCAGGCAAAATCCTAACAGCGAAGCATCATAACACTGAGAGCAGTATTAAAAAGATTAAATAAATAGGGGCACCTGGGTGGTTCAGTCCGTTGAGCATCTGACTCCTGGTTTTGGCTCGGGTCATGATGTCAGGGTTGTGAGGTCGAGCCCCACGTCCAGCTCTGCACTCAGCTTGGAGTCTACTTGAGATTCCCTCTCTCTCTCTCCCTCTGCCCCTCCCCTCCACTCACACACGCTCTCTTACAAATAAATAAATAAATAAATAAATAAATAAATAAAATCTTTAAAAAATAAATAAATAAAAAGATTAAATATATCAATATATTTAAAATATGTATAGTTTAAGATATTTATTTAGAAGTATTTATATTTAACATATCATATATTTTATATTAATACATATTATAAGTATATAAATATTAATATTAAAAATTAAAATTTAAAACAATATATTTAAAAAAACAAAAACAATATATTTTTTTAAAGATTTTATTTATTTGAGAGAGAGAGAACACACAAGTGGGGGGAGGGGCAGAAGCAGAGGGAGAAGCTAACTCCCCGCTGAGCAGGGAGCCTGACGAAAGGGCTCGATCCCAGGACCCCGGGATCATGACCCAAGCCAAAGGCAGACGCTTAACGACTGAGCCACCCAGGTGTCCCTAAAACAATATTTTTTAAAAACCTCTGGACACAATTTGGTTCCTTTGCCCTGAGTCTTGGGTTGGCACTACTCTGCCTAATCTGACGCTATTTGTTTAATCCTAGGCCTGATTTATTACTTGTTATTATTATTTTTACTTGAGTACTGCTGACACACAATGTTGCAAGAGTGTGAGGTGTACAGCATCCGGCGAGTCTAGACGTCACATGATGCTGGCCCCGAGCGCAGCTCCCATCCGTCACCGTGCATCTCCCCGAGCGCAGCTCCCATCCGTCACCGTGCATCTCCCCGAGCGCAGCTCCCATCCGTCACCGTGCATCTCTATCACGATGCCATCAGTTCTACTCCTTCTACTATGCCTTTCCCCTCCGTGACTTAGTCATTCCATCGCTGGAAGCCTGGACCAGGCTCCCTTCCCCCGTTCTGCCCATCGCCCCTCCCAGTTCACTTCAACTCGCTTGTCTTGTCCTCATTCCATGCTAGGGGCCTCGTCCCGCTTTGACTCACTCAGAGCAGATGGGGACCCACTTCCTCCAGCTGATGGAAGTTTCCTCTGTCCTTCCACTTAGCGTGCTTGCCCGTTGATGCTAATTGATGCAAGATACTTTGTATCTTTGGAAAGTAGGTGAGCTCCTGGTGGTGAGCTCCCCAGCTCTTCTCCTGTCACCTTTGGACTTTCATTCCAGGTTGCCCTGGACCAGGTCCCCCCCGCCCCACCCCCCCACTGCACAGCAACTGACACCCATCCAGGGCTGTGCTTTACCCTTGGCTCTTCCCTCCGCAGCCTGGCCACCTGCAGGGGGTTGAATGGTGGCCCCCCCAAAGATATGCCCACATCCTAACCCCCGGAACCTGTGAATGTGACCTTATTTGGAAAGGGTCTTTGCAGATGTAACTAAGTTAATGATCTCGAGATGAGATCAGCTGAGGGGGCCCTAGATGCAATGACAGAGAGCCCTTAGAAGGGACACAGAGGAGAGACAAAGCAGGGGTGAAGGGGGGAGGAGGTGTGGTGGCAGAGGCAGAGACTGAGCACTGGCAGCCACCGGAGGCGGGAAGAGACAAGGAAGGACCCCACCCCACCCCCCAGAGCCTTCAGAGGGAGCGCCACCCTGCCCACGCGGGACTGGGGTGGGTGCCCCGGCCAGACGCACAGCCGACATGGTCAGTCCCAGGCATTAGGAAATGTGGAGGGGAATGCTAAGAAATGCAGGGCCCCCCGAGGCAGGGGCCCCACTTGCCCGAAGGCTCTGAGGGCGGTACTGACTTTGGGCTCCATTCCCTCACCTGGCAGCTGGGAATGATAATACCCACCGGGCTGTGTCGCTGTGCAGGGCAGCTAAGGTTCTGCAAGCCAAAGAAGCCCACCAATGCTCAGGCACGCTCTCAACAGGAGGTGTTCTGACGGAGTTTGAACCACTGTACTCAAGCAGTACTCAAATAAAAATAATAATAACAAGTAATAAATCAGGCCTAGGATTAAACAAATAGCATCAGATTAGGCAGAGTAGTGCCAATACAAGACTCCGTAAGAACACCTCCTGTTGAGAGGTGTTTTTGTTTTGTCTCTCCTCTGTGTCCCTTCTAAGGGCTCTCTGTCATTGCATCTAGGGCCCCCTCAGCTGATCTCATCTCGAGATCATTAACTTAGTTACATCTGCAAAGACCCTTTCCAAATAAGGTCACATTCACAGGTTCCGGGGGTTAGGATGTGGGCATATCTTTTGGGGGGCCACCATTCAACCCCCTGCAGGTGGCCAGGCTGCGGAGGGAAGAGCCAAGGGTAAAGCACAGCCCTGGCTGGGTGTCAGTTATGGTGCAGTGGGGGGGGGGGGCGGGGGAGACCTGGTCCAGGGCAACCTGGAATGAAAGTCCAAAGGTGACAGGAGAAGAGCTGGGGAGCTCACCACCAGGAGCTCACCTACTTTCCAAAGATACAAAGTATCTTGCATCAATTAGCAAGGGAAACTCCGGGACGGAGGTTCGGTTTGGACGGAGGTTCGGTTTGTACACACAAAGGGATGTGAACATCGATTCTGGAAAATCACTGGGACAACACAGAGTAAAAAAAAAAAAAAAAGCCAACTCAATGGCTCTTCTGATACGCATGGACACGTAGTAGAAAGTGGAAAAATAAAAATCTCTTTCCTAGAATCCTAAAATTGTCTTTCTTTGGTTTTGCTGGGGATTGCACCAAATTTCCTCGAAGCTCTTTCCTGGAGTTTTCATGGCAGGATGGGGGTGGCTTTGTTCACTGCTGGAGGGAAGTGATGGGGGACAACGTGAGCCCTCAGGAGCCCGGAGCCCGGGACAGAGCCAGCAAGGAGGCCATCAGCACCGTCTCTGCAAGTGGGGGTCTCTCAGCCCTCCTGGGGGGCTTGGGACCACCTGATTGCCATTGTCTGTGATGGCAAGTGCCAGAGGAGAGCAGGATCACTGAAGCACATGAGGGACACCCCGGGGCTCAGCCCAGCTGGTGTGGACAAAGGGGCAGCACCCCGTCGCTGAGTAAGTCCCTCACCCACCCTCGCTGCCCCCCCCCCAGGCTTGCCCTTCTGATAGGAGTCGAGTGGGATCCTCGGAAGCAGGCTTCGGGGGTGCTGCCAGGGGCCTGTTTCCTGGGCTCACTCGCCTTCTCCATGCCTGGGCTCGCCCACCCGCTCACTAGTTGGAAAAGATCTAGATGCTTGGAGCATGCAGGCCACATGGGAACCTGGCAGGGAGTTTCCAAGTGCCCTGACCTCTTGGGATGGGACACCCCACTCCCACCCAAGCCCCTTTGAGCCCACGTCTGGGGTCAACCAGTTGTGTGGGCAGAGGGGGGGCTCTTTGGAAGAAGCAGGACAGAGTGGCCCTGGGCCCCACGTCCCTTTGGATCCCAGCCCCAGAGTTCATCCTGGCCCTAGGCTGGCAAAAGGTCTAAGGATTCTGGGAGGGACTGGTCAAGCCATTCTCCCTCTAAGGGAGCGCAGGCCATAGAGTCACAAATCTCCCAGGGCAGGGTGCTCTGTCCCCACCTGAACTTCCGTGGAGTCTTAGAGCAGACCCCCCCCGCCCCCCCGCAGCTGCTCCCTGTGCTTCCAAGGCTTCCATCCTTCCTCCATTCCTGTCCCGTGGGGGCAGACAGGCCAGGTTCCATGCTGAAGTCCCCCGTCCTTGCTGAGGGCACCAGCTCTGGGACCCTGGCTGGAAAATCTCATCGACCTTTAGAGGGAGCTCCCGGTGCTGGGGCACACCCCGTCAGCACCTTGGAGGGTCCCAGAGAGGGCTCCCCCGCCCCTTGTTTGCCCTGGTCTGTGAAGGAAGGCACAGGCCAGAATGAGCAGGGAAGGAGGACCCTGTTGTCCCTGTGACATGCTGCCCCACCAGTAACAGCCCCCTAACCCTGTGCTTTATCGGGAGCCATCACCACCTCCACCCCCTCCACCGCCTGCGGTCAGGGGAGCTGGATGCGAAGAGAGTTGGGGGCCCCGAGACACTGGACCCACTGCAAGCCATCCAGAGCGAATCCAGCTCAGAGGAGCAAGGGGACACCAGCGGAAGGGACCAGAGCCCCCAGTGATGTGGGGAGGAGTCCAGACAGGCTCAGAGTTGTGCAGGAAGGAAGGTGGGGTGAGGAGGGTGAGAAAGAGAGTCCCCCGAGTCCGCCCGTGCTCACGCTTACATGCTCTGCCTGCTCCTTCATTTGCTCCTTCACCCTGTGCTCAAGGACCCCCGAGCCCCCTCCAGCGCCAGGCCCTGTGTCAAGGATGCTGCCCCGTGCAGGAGCCCTCTGGGTGCTGGGGCTGCAGTGACGGTGTGAGTGCGTGACTCTGAGGGGGGCCGGGGACGGGACGACCAATGCCACGCCCGGAGCAGTGACATTCAAGCCGTGTTTTGGAGGATGGACTGAGAGCCATCACCAATCTTCCCCAAGTGCTTGGGTCCCCTCGGACCTCTCTCTCACCCCAATGCCAACGACATTCATCATCTGCTCCACGATCCAGCGCCGAGAGCCGCAGAATCCTGCCATGGGCCGCCTCCCAGCCAAGCCAGGGCTCCCCTCTGCGGGGCCCTGAGGCGTTGCTTGCTACGAGTCCCCGGGCCCCAGTGGAGGGCTTGCTCAGTGCATGTGCCCCCTGAGGAGCTGGCTCCTCATCTGGGGCTCAGAACGGCCTGCCCTTGGCTTAACGCTCTGCTTATCACTGCCTTGACATCCTTCATCATTTTTGAACGAGGGCCTGCATTTTCATCTTGCCCCGAGCCTGCAACGTATGTATCCCATCCTGGCCCGGCCGTAACCCCTTCCCTCCAATAAAGACACCTACAGATGCACTTCAGAGTTCCTCAGACATAATTTTAGTTAATATTTCATTGTATTTTCTGGCCCAGCCGCTCACTGGCGTTATGACTGCCCCTGGGAATAAAGTTTCTGGCAACAAAGAATGTCCTTGTAAGATGTTCTTTTTATTAAGAGAGGCGATATTGTCAATGAAGAGTCAAACATGGGCACCGGATGAATTTGGGAGTGATTATTCCCACTAAGAAGAGGCTCTCATTTTTAGGAAATGATTCCTTATGGCATTCCTTTAAATAGCCTGCTTCCCCGATGCATTTTTAATGTGCTTCAACATATTAGAAATTATTTACATGCTGTCTTCTCAGGTCTGTCCCCTCAGCCCCCGCGTGCCGAGCCCCCACCTGGAGGGATCGCACTCTGGAAACGTGGGCCCTCCCAGAGGAGTGTCACCTGGGGAGGGGTCACCCGCCTTGCCGTGAGCAAGAGGGGCAGTGGGGATGGAGCCGAGGGAGTGGGGGATGTTTTCCCCCAGCAGGCCGATGGAGCCTGCCCAGCAGGAAGCCGTATGAGTAGGAGCTCCAGGGACGGATGGGGACCCCGGGAGGAGGTCATGTTGTGTGGCCTGGATTGCCAGAGGGATGTGTCAGGAGAAGCTCTGTTGGTGGCAGGGAGCAAGGGCCTTTGTGCTCATCTGAGGGGCAAGGCCATCCGGGCTGTGGGGGGCAGGGGAGTGTCACCCCCGAGCCAGGGTCCAGGCAGATCATCGGCTGCAGCCGGAAGACAGATCAGGACCCCCCCAGCCTGGGGTTGCTGGCCGGCTGTGATGACCTGGAGAGCAGTGTGTGACCCATCTGGGGCAGAGGTGCTGGGCGTCAGGGATGGGGACCACTCTGAGAATCATCTCCGAGGCGGCCCCAGACAGGTGACTGAGGCCCAGAACTCGGGGGCGAGGCAGGTGGAGTTGAGGACAACCAACCGTTTCCTAACTCAGGCCAAAGCTGGAGCAAAGGGATGAGCGTGGGCGTGAAGGCATGAGACAGCAATCCCGTGGGGACACGAGGGCCTGGCACAGGGCGGCGTCTCAGGGCTTATTCTGCTGGGAGTTCCTGGTGTGGGGAGGGAGAGAAGGGAAGTCAGGAGAGGAGGGAAACCAGTCAAGGGACTCGGGCCGACCCTGGTCCAGTGTGACCTCCTCTGGACTTGCTTGCCGCTGCAAAGCCTGCTTTTAAGTAAGTGCCATTCTCAGGCTCTGGGTGCCCGGGCAGGTTTGAGGGACACAGGTCCACCCAGTGTGGGGGTTAAACCCCGGAGGCAGGGGCCTCGACCTGTCCTTCTTTGAAGCTGCTCTGCAAGAAAGACCCACTGATGACCGAACCCAGAGGGTCCTGGGGTCAGGACCTGTGGAAGCGAAGGAAGACCACACGTGCTGCCCCTTCCATTCATATCCCAGGATTGGGGCAAGAGGGAGAGGCGTCGCAGATCCAGATGGGCCTTGGCCAGAGACCGCTCTCGGGGAGAAACTGTGTCCCCAGTGTCACAGAGAGCCTCATTTTAGGGCCACAAGCAGGAGGAACACTTCAGTGGGTCAGGACAGTGTACATTTTATTTCTGGTGGGTGATGCTCTTTCCTCCAACCAGAGTTCTGTGTGACCAGAGCTGCCCAGATGCCGGGGGACAAGCAGCGACTTCTCTTCACCTGGGTCAGCAGAACCATGTCTGGGTCATCAGAGACTCTGAAGGGCCAGAGCATCGTTACCTTCCATAGTCCTGGGGAACACTTATGGTGGGTGCTGTTTCTTCTCTTTTCCACTCAAAAATGCTGACTCCGTGTCCACACTGGGCCTGCAAATGTGTCCCTCCCTTGTCTGCTCCCAAGCTCCATTTCCCCATTTAGCCAGAGGAGGAGAGAAATCAGCATTGGCCTGTGGGGCTGGGGTGGGGACAGCACGTGGGTTTGGGGGAAATAAGGTCCGGTCTGGGAAAGCGAGGCAGGCGTGGCCATGGCCAAAGGGAGGGGTGATAGCGCATCTCTGCCGGTGGCCAGGACCCCCCTCATTTTACAGGTGAGGAGCCTGAGCTGGGGCCAAGGCAAGGAGGGTCTCTAATGTCACTCAGCAAGGTGGGTGCAGGCACCAGAGAGAGCCCCTATGTCCCCAGCCACATCCCAGGGTGGACAGTGTGCGTGGCCTGGAGGCAGCAGAAGCCAGACGTGGTTCCACCCCGCACCTCTTCCCTGCCGGGGCCTTGGTAAATGCACAGCGTTCTCACCTGGAGAGCGGGGTGGGGGGCGGGTAGGCACCCCTCATGTCACTCCACGTGAGAACCAAGCCACAAGGCTCCTGGGCGGTATCGCGCTTTCCAGACCCACACCTGCACGGGCCTCCCGCTGGGGCCGACTCACGGTCTGGTCCACCCGGACGGAACACGGGGACCCGCCGCTTCGTCCGCTAGAAGCCACCGAACTAGAGAGGACAGGAAGAGCAGATGCAGACGTCTGTTCCCAAGGGAGACGGGTCTCCCTGGCAGACTGGAGCGTTCTCTTCTGCTTTCACCCCGTGCCAGGTCACAGAGACCCAGGAGGAGCCGCCAGCGAGTGGTGGTATGACAAGGCCTCCGTGGCCAACGAGGAAAACAGCATCTAAGTGCTGCCCAAGATCAAGGCTGTATTGGAAGGCCTGGAGCAGGGGCCGGTGTGCACCTGTTTGAAGTGTTCTTTGGGGCAGCCTCAGACCCGACTTGGGTACACTGAGACCACGGAAGGACCTGGTGGCTTGATGTGTCAGGACCATTCGGGAAATTTGCAGACTGTGGGCAGGAGAACCAGCTTTCCAGAGCAAATACCTTTTCTTCTGTGGGCTGAGCAGAAAGAACATTAGAAGGTGCCCGTCCCCGTGCCTGTGTGATCCTGGGCAGGTGGGGGACCCCGCTCCCCAAGCGCCAAGTGAGAACCACAAAGCCTGCTCAGGAGAGAGGGTTGGTAAGGATAGAGGCCTTCCTAACGCCAGGGAACACAGAGCGGTTTTTAGGTCAGGGATTCAGGAACGCCCGGCCCACTGCTGCGCATTGCTGTCCTCCTGCCCACAGCCCCGGCCCCTCCCTCAGCTCACCTGCAGAGAGCACCAGCATCCCGGGGTCTTGGCGCCCTTAGTAGGAAGAGGGGAAAGAAAATTCCTGACCCCCCCACCTCACAGAGGTACTGAGCCCTCCTGGAGAAAGGAAGCTGCTGCTGTCTCAGGGCCTCTTGCATCCAGGCACTTATTGCAACGCCCACTACGGTTTATGGGTGGGAGGGGCAGGAATGGTCATCCTCTTCGCAGGTGGAGGTGGTCAGCTGGCCAGGTCCAGGGGACGGTCCAGTCTCAGGGCAACTCAAAGGATGTCTGCCACCTTGTGCGTGCCCTCCCCGCCCTCGCTCCCCCCACCCCTGCCTCCTTGCCCTGCTGCCCTCCCTCCCTGGCCTCTTTCCTTCCCCCTTTCCACGCGTGTATTTGGAATTATACGGTGCCGACCTGTGAAGGGAGTCAAGGTGGCCTTTAACAAAACGAATATAACATAACTGCTAAACCGGAAGGAAGAAGTCAGGTGTCCCCGGGAGGGGGCTGGTGAGCAGTGCTGCCTTCTCCTGTGAAGGACCTCGAGAGGCATGGCTAGTAGTCTCTGGGCGCACGCTGTGTCTACACCCGGGAAGCCAGGTCCCAAGGCGAATCTGCCGAAGGGGCTGCACGGGGTCAAGTTCCGGGGCTGGGAGACTCTCAGGCACCCAGTCCACCCTTCTGTTTCCACATGGGAAGCTGAGTCCCACGGGCAGGCGGCGACATTGAGAGAGCATGATTTCTTGGGGTGGGGGGTGGCGTCCAGGGGGGTCTGCTCCGGTGCCAACTACAGTGTTACGTCTAGAGAACACAGTGTCAGGTCACGGTTAGTGGGTGCGGGTGTGTCCACGGCTGTTCGCGGGGACGAGCTCTCCCGGCCACTCTCCGGGCTGGAGTTCCGATCTCATCCACGCCCCGCTTCCCACCGGCCTCCAGGTAGCCTCAGACGTCGGCAAACCACACCTAACTCATACCTCAGTGGGGAGTCGGGGTTTCCCTGTAAAACACAAGCAATGCTTCCTCTGTCTCCTCCTTGGGCTTGTTCCGTGAACTAAATGAGAAGGGTTGTTGGAGCAGGTCTTAGAGTGTGCAGGTGCCCCCGGGGGAGAAGGCTCCACCAGGAGCACCTGCCTTGAGGTCCAGCTGCCCCTTCCTGTGGATCAGGTACGGGTGGGAACACCTCGAAGATCCGGGGCTGCTTGGCAGACCTTCGACCCCGGGATGCGTCTTGCGCGCCTCCCTCCTCGTCCGGGCCTCTCCGCGGGAGCCCGTGAGCGCGAGCACCCCCTGCCGCCTCCCGGCGCCGGCGCTCCCCTCGGGTAAGTGTGGAACACACGGACTTCCACGTCGCGGGTCTCTTCTCTTGTCTGGATGCGCGTGGTCACGTGTCCGGTATCATACGGAGAATCTTCAGCACAAGAAAGGACTTTAAATAACTTAAGAACGACCAAACATCTCTGCTCTCATTTCTTTTAATAAACAAAAGTTCCTCCCTCTCTGCTAAATACAGCGCAGCCTATATCCACTCCTGTTCATCTTGAGTCCGGCCCAAGAAAACAATCCTGTAATATGATGAAATGTTGCAGCTTGTACTCTGGGCTACTCCTCAAATTTTGAGCACAAACCTCAGAGTTTGGCTCTACTGTGGATAAACGCCCGCGAGGTAGGACCTGAGCACCAGGAGAGCCCCTCCTCCTGAAAAAGACCTGCCTCACCCCCGCCTGTGGCGGGGACCCAGGTGTCCTCAAAGTTCTCGGACCATTTTTTCTTTATCTGAGATGAACTTGGAAGTCTCTTTTAGCTTTGAGAGTTTATTGGATTAAATTGGCAGGATCTGTCTCCATGTGTAGAGTCAGGAGGTTGTGTGCGTGCGTGTGCGTGAGTGTGTGTGTGCGCCCGCGTGCGTGTGCGCGTGAGTGTGTGTGCGTGCGTGCATGTGCGTGCACACACCTGCTGTACCAGGGGACCGGGAGCGGAGTCCCTGTTGCTCCGGACACAGTGGACGGTTCCCTTGGGCTCGGAGGCAGGACGCTTCAGGCAGGGGACTCAGAGAGCAGGGAGCCGACAGAGAGGGCAGGCTCCACACTCCCCGCCGTGCTTCTCCCCAGAGAGCTCCCTGCGGTCAAGTCCGGACCAGCATTTATTGAATGCCTGCTGTATACCTGGGACACCTGCTTAGTACACCTGCCCGAACGACTTGACGAGCCCCCGTGGAAGGCCACGGAGCAGAGAAGGTCTGGCGTGGGCGCGGTGTGGCTGGGGCCCAGGGTAGATCGCTCCAGCCGAATGTGGCTCACACATCCAGGTGGCCCAGTGACGCAGTTCGGGTCCGTCACCCTTGGTCACCCCCACAAGGGAAAATAAACTGCTTATATTCCGTGGGCCTCGTGTTCTTCTCAGGTATATTTTTACCCCTCAGCCTCTATTTATAACTGCCAGGTGCTAGTTCTGCGCCCAGAGCTGCAAACATGCCCACACCTAGTGCCCCTGCACCCTCCTCTCGCCCCAGCCCCTCCTACAGGGCTGAGAGGGTCCTCAGCGGCGGGGACCTGGGCTGAGCTCCTGACAGACATGGGCGGGGTGCCATCCTTGACGCCCGGGAGCTTTCTGTGCTGGGACAGACAGACAGACATGCACCCAGATGACGACGGGGGCACAAGGCAGGGAAAGCAAACCCAACCGCTGTGGGGCTCAGAGAAGGGGAGGGGGAGGCCTGGTTACTCCTGGGACGGCCAGTCCAACAAGCATTGAATGGGGGGCCAGGGCTGTAAGAGAGGCCGCCAAGGGTGGCCTGCTGCCTGGCACTGGGAGGGTGGCTCCAGCACTGGGGGGGGGCCGGGGCCCAGGAAGCCACCCCTGGGTGGGGGGGCCTGGAAGGGCTTCTCTCATATCGGAGAAGTCAGAACACCCTTGGAGGAGTCCTCTGACCTCCTGTGCTCTGTGCCTCAGTTTTCCTATCCAAAATTGGGTGGAGCCATCAGCTTGGGCTGGCCCAGCAAAGTATCACAGATGGGGGCTCAAACAACAGCACTTTATCTTCTCTCAGCTCTAGAAGCCAGAGGTCCCCTCAGTGTGGATTTCTGGCAAAGCCTCTCTTCCTGGCTGTAGACAACACCTTCTCACTGTGTCCTCACGTGACCTTTCCTCTGTGTGTGCAAGGAGATAGAGGGGGGAGAGAGGGAGGGAAGGAGGGGGGAGGGGAGAGGGAAGGAAGGAGGAAGGGAGCGAGTGAGCGCTCTCTGGTGTCTCTCTCTCTCTCCTTATGAGGGCACCAGTCCTGTGGTATCAGGGCCCCAGACTCATGACCTCATTTAACCTTAATGACCTCCTTAAAGGCCCCCTCCAGTTACAGCCACATCCGGGGTTAGGGCTTCTACCCGTGAACGGGGTGGGGGACACAAACACGCAGCCCACAGCTCGGGGTCAGGCAGTCTTCTGCTCACAGTATCACCGGGATGATGATATGACTCACTTCAGCAAATGCTTGTCCCAACACAGGGACACAGATAATAAATAATCAATAATCCTTCCAACTGTTACTACAAAAAAAATTCAACATTGCAGAAACTGAAATATCCAGAGACAGGACTATGGAGACCTCAGGTTAGTGAAAGGGTTTTGTAAATTGTAAAAGAGCAGGTACAAACAAGGCCTGGGCTATAGGTAGGAGAGGAGTATATTTAAATAGGCGTTTGCGGGGCGCCTGGGTGGCTCAGTCGGTTAAGCGTCTGCCTTCGGCTCAGGTCATGATCCTAGGGTCCTGGGATCGAGCCCCATGTCGGGCTCCCTGCTTGGCGGGAAGCCTGCTTCTCCCTCTCCCACTCCCCCGGCTTGTGTTCCCTCTCTCGCTGTCTCTCTCTCTCTGTCAAATAAATAAATAAAAATCTTTAAAAAAAAAATATTAAATAAATAAATAAATAAATAAATAGGCGTTTGCCCACAGAAAATCGAAGGTTTGGGTGGATGGAAGCAGGAAGCAGGTATCCACCAGGCTGCACTTGAGAACCACCCGCAGACCCCAGGGCCCAGGCCAGATGCCCAGGGGTTCTGCTCTAACTGTGGTAGGAGCTGTCCCAGCAGCCCCCCACCACCTCCCCACTCTATCCTGGATCTGGGTCTCACCACCTCCTGCCCCAGCCAAGACCGGTCCTCTCTTTCTTAGACCGTTTGGCCACCCATCTGGGCCCCCTGCTTCCACCCCACCCTCTCTGCCTAGTCTGAGGATGGTGTCCCCAACACAGCCTCTGTCACCTGCAGAATCAAATCCAGGCTTGATGAATTTTAGGCTTGGTGACCTCTCTGACCTAATCCCCTACCTCCCTCCTATCCTACTCACTCATTCACCTCCTGGGACACTGGCCTCCCTGTGGTCCCTGCCCCAGGGCCTTTGCACAGGCTGTCCCTCCAACTGTACTGCCCTGTCCCCATTCTTTACCTGGCTGCCTTCCTCCCATCAGCTAGGCCTCTGCTCCGATGTCAGCTCTTCAAAGAGCCTCTGACCTGCAAAGCAGAAATGGCCGCTGCTGTCATCTTGCCCCGCACCGCCCCCCCACCCCATCCCAGCTGTGTTCCCCTGCATAGAGCTGGCTGTGGACTGAAATGCATTCCCCCCAAATTAGTATGTCAAAGCCCTACCGCCCGGTGTGACTGTACCTGGAGATGGGGCTTTTAGGAGGTAAGTCAGTCTAAATGCAGTCATGAGGGTGGGCTCCTAATCGCGTAGGGTTGGTGGCCTTCTAAGAGGAAGAAGAAGAGTCTCCCTCCCTCCGTGCACACACACTCAGGAATGTGAGGACCCAGTGGGAAGGTGGCCCTCTGCAAACCTGGGAGAAGGCTCTCACCGTGAACCGAATTTTCTGGCACTTTGATCTCGAGCTGCCCAGCCTCCACTGGGAACTGAGAGAAGTGAATGTCCGTGTGTATGCGCCCCGGTCTGTGGCGTTCTGTTATGGCAGCCCGAGCTCAGCACTCCCTCACCTGCTCGGGGCACCTGCTTCCACGTCCATTGTCTCTTACCCCAGATTTATGTCAGGAGACTTGCTTCCCCTGGCTCAGCTCATGGGAGGCACTGAACATATATATATATATTTGGATCAAAAAATCAATCGATCGATCAGTCAAGTATGTAGATATCATACCTGTCCATCAAGGCTAGGAGGAATGGGGGAGCAATGACCTGCAGCTTCATAGAAGGGGGCTTTGAGTCAGACCATGAACCCTGCAAACAGCCCTCCCCTGCCCCCCGCCCACAATGATCTGGAGTGGAGAGTGGGGCTGAGCATTCCCAGAGGGGAAAGAGCCCATCCCGGGGATGGCTAGGAGGCCCGCACTGGGGTGGAGGGGCTGGGCCCGTGCCCAGGGGCTGGTGGGGACCAACTGGGGAGGGTCTGGACGGAGTAGCCCGGGGCAGCAAGGAGCTACTGGGACTCCCGGCAGCACTGAGGGCCCAGTGGCCAGGCTGGGCTTCTGCCGGCTCTTCTCTATGGTAGAGGTCAGGACGCCAGCATGACAATCCCCACAGGGGACTTCATCAACCTACCTGGGACCTCACAACAGGAAACCTCACCCAGCGGCTATTCATTCCAACTTCTTGCTAAATTGGTTGACTATGAGACATTATTCATTTTGCAACTCAAATGGTGAAGCCTCTGGCCTCGAACTGGTGCCCTCAGCAACCCTGGATGTGAACGCTCAGTGCATATTGCAGAGCTCCCATTTCGCTCTTGTTTACTATGAAACTCTTTTTAGGAGGAAGTTCGGGGGACACTATGGGTTCCTGGAACACAGGCACCAGCTACCCCCCCCCCCGCCCCCGCCCTGCCCACGGGATCTGAGATAAAGTCGGCGGGGCTGGCTCCTTCTGGAACCTCCGAGGGAGAATCCATCCATCCCATGCCCCTATCCTAGCGTCTGGTGTTGCTGCCAATCCCTGGCGTTCCCTCCAGTCTCCACCTTGTCTCTACATGACCTTCCCGCCACGTGTGTCTACATTCCCCTCTCTCCTAAAGACTCCAGACCCTAATCCAATCCCCCCTCACTTCACTTGGTCACACCTGCAAAGACCCTACTTTCAAATAAGGTCACAAGCACAGGACCCAGGGGTTAGGACATGAGGGTATCTGGGGGACACAGCTCTACCCACCAAGTGCCAGGGACATAGGTTTAAAGACATCATTCTCCCAACAGCCCCCTGAGGTAAGTACTGTTATTCCCTCCCCCGCCCCACTCTGAAGTGAGGGAGACTGAGGCCCCTCAGGTGGGGGCTCTGAAGTCTGTGCTTGGACTGCTCCAGGTAAACCTGAGGTCATGTGTGGAAATCACTTGCCTTACAGACCCCTTCCTTCTGCATCACGTTTCCTATGACCCGACATCAGGAAGCCTCAGTTGGCCAGAACTGAATTAATTCGGACGTGTTGGCTCTTCTCCTTTTGGTATGAATTTTTGCTCACTTGAACTAGCTTCTGATTTTGAAAGCCGGGGATGATTAAGTTTTAAAATATTCTATCTGAAAACTCCGTCTTTGTTTTCAGCCAGAGATACCCTGATGAAGGCTCGTGGTCTTGCCTCATCACACGTCTCCCTGACAAGAGAAATCGGTGCAGGAACGTCTGGTGGCCCCGCCCAGCGGTGCGTGTTGACTTCTGGGCAGACACGGCTGGTTCAGGCAGAGGCGTCAGGACACGCTGGACATTCAGAACCACGGAGGGCCCTTCTCTGGGGCTGGTTCTCGTGCGTGCAGGACCCTTTCCCTGTGATGTGCAAGGGAGATTAGGATCCAGGGCTCCATCCTACACAGGCCCAGGTTTGTTGCTTCTTGAGCTGGTCAAGGTCAATCCCGCAGCCCGTAGGGTCCGGTGGACATGGGGGAAGTTGGATTAAGGATGCTGCGGTGAGGAGCTATTTGGCATATTTCCGCATTCTCCCTGTCTCTGGTTCTGGATCCATCCTCTTAGCTTTGCGAGCCGGGGCGGGCCGAGGCCACAACCTTCACATCCACAAACAACGAAGCATCCACGAGATTTTGCAACATGAATCTTTTCTAGTGCGTGGTTTCCAATGGGAAATTTAACGACAAACCACAAGTTTACACAGATTTCCAATTTTTAACATATTTATTTATTTATTTATTTTAAAGATTTTATTTATTTATTTGACAGAGAGAGACACAGTGAGAGAGGGAACACAAGCAGGAGGAGCGGGAGAGGGAGAAGCAGGCTTCCCGCGGAGCAGGGAGCCCGATGCGGGGCTCGATCCCAGGATCCTGGGATCATGACCTGAGCCGAAGGCAGACGCTTAACGACTGAGCCACCCAGGTGCCCCTTTTAACTATTTATTTAGCACCAAGTTGGATCCACTGGGACACAGGCACACAAATAAATACCCACACACGCACACTCACAGCTGCAAGGGTACAAACTGCACCTTGCACTGGCCTTACCCAGGACGAGGGGCGGCCAAGCCAGCCGTTAGCTGGATGGAACCCCCCACGACTTGGTGCCCGTTCGTGGTCGCACGACTCACAGAAATCACAGTCACCACGACGTCGGTGATCGCCCGCCCCGATGTGGGCCCTGGGCTGGTACTGGCGGTAGGCAGAGGGGGTGATGCACAACGCCCCTGACCCTCGGCGCGCCCCGTATGCTCCATGGTTTACTGTCACCTTAGCGTGGATAGAAAGATCCTAGGGTTCAAGGTAACCATCTATTTTTCTTTTTTTCTTTCTTTTTGCACTTTTAGGAGATGTGATATATCGGCAGCCATCCCTGGGGGGGAATATCCTCGGATAAACAACAGTTTTGAAATTCTCTGACCGCTGTCAGGCAGATCTCCAGAACTTCCAAGTTCACACATTTTCACGAATCGTTACCTTTCTCATTCCTCCCTGATTTACAAACCTCGACTCATCTTCTAATTCCCCAATAAATGAGTAATTATTGCAATTAACACTGGTTCAGGGCACCTCTCATGGTTTTAATAATTGTCTTCATTTCATTGTTATAAATGTTAGTAATAACTCTTAACTCCTTAGCTACCATTCTTGCCGGGGACTGCCACGTGGCCGTTGAAAGATTTTTACCTATGTCCTCCCCAGCGGGTGATAAACTGGAGCTAGAAGCCCGTATTTCAGCCTCCCGGGCTGGGTTGTCCACCGGTCGCAGCAGTCAGCACGCTGCCCAGGGTTTGCCGAGCATCCTTCGCAAGCCCAGCATAGCGGCAATGAAGCGGGTAGCTCACAGGCTTGCACCAGGGCAGTTTCGGTCGGAAACAAGGACTTACCAGCCATGCTTCCTTAGACTCGATGTATGCTGGCCTCAAGTTTCCACATCTGTACAATGGGGCTAATAATACCTCCCTCACAGCGTCTTGGTGAAGGATCAAGATGATTCTTCATGAATCATTTCATGAATGGTTGAGGGCTTCATTTGATGAAAGCCCTCAGCATAATGCCTGGCATTTAAATACGCACGCTTTCAATAAACTTGCCTATTATGATTATTATGATTATTATAACTTACAGCGTCTACTGTGGTACCTGACGCACGATGCGTGCCTCGTAAGTGTTCTTTAATTTGGAATCTGCACGCTCAGATGTGAAGCAGGGAGCTGGTGGCGGGGGGACAGGAAGCAGGATGCTGTTCTGTTCTGCTGTTTTGGCATTCGGCTAACTAAAACGGGGAGAGAATAAAAGAGTTTCGTTTCGTTTTGTTTTTTTTTTTTTGAAAGTCCTTGAAAGTTTCCCATGAACTATGGGGAAAAAATATGCTGACGATGTGCATGAATAACTGAACTCGCCTTTCTATGGTTGCAAACACAGGCCGCGGAAGCAAGAACTGGCAGGGGCTGAGAACAATGGAGCCCCAAGGTTGCGGCTGGCCGGCGGGCGGCTTAAACAACAGCAAGTCTGGAGTCCGAACCCCAGGTGTTAGCCGCGCTGTGCATTCTCTGCAGGCTCCAGGGCGGAATCTGCTCAGCCTCTCTCAGCTTCTGGGGTTGCTGGCCGTCCTAGCTGTCCCCTGCATCTGTCACCATGTGGTCGTGTGTCTCTGTCCCATTTGCTCCACTGTGGAACCCCGACCCACCCAGGTGACCGGATGAAGGCAGAGCTCAAACAGGCCGGGTCGCAGGAGGCCGTGGGTGAGGCCCCCAACCTTTGCATTCAGGGACTCTTCCGCTCTTGGACTTGAACTTCACTGGGATGCAATTTTTTTTTTTTTTTTTAAGAAAACAAAGCTGTGTAGAGGATTTACTACCATGTCATCAGGTGGGTCGGCTGTGTTCTGTGACTCTTGAGAGAACAGTGCCACCCACCCCCAGTTGCTCTGTCACCTGCCCCGCTGTCGGGGGATGCCCACTCGGGTGCAGCCAGGCATGTGAGCTGGGCTTTGCTGAGGTGAAGGGGCTCCCAGGCTGGCCTCGCCGTGTCTCTCCAGGGCCGCATCTGTAGCTGTGGCTGAAGAGCTGTAGGACACTTTTTAATAATTATTTTAAAAATAATAATAATAGCAATAGTAAAGACACCAGACATTGGACTCGGGGCCCCACCCTCTTCCAGAATGACCTCATCTTAGCTTGGGCACATCTTCAAAGACCCTATTTCCATATCAAGCCCACATTCTGGGGTTCTGGGAAAGATGTGAATTTTGTGAGGACCTATCCAACCCTATACAGGGAGGAAAATAACCACAAACCTCACTTCCCCCTGCCTGCCTACCCCTGCACTGGAACTTGGCCTTTTGTGGGTCACAGCGCATCCCCTAGACAAGCCTGGGGGAGGGCAGGGCCTTAACACCCCAGCTTCATCATCTCCCCAACCTCCCCTCCCCTACCCCCGCAATCCCACTCCATCGTCCAGTCGCCCAGGCCAGAAACCGGACGCTGCCCTGGACACCCTCCTCTCCCTGTTCTCCCACCCCACCCGCCCACCTGTGTCACCCTCACCCGTCCTACTCCATGGGTCGCACTGCTTCCTTCTGTCTTGGATACTGTCCTGTTCCAGCTACCAGGGGCGGGGACCACCCCTTCATCGAGACAGCCCATGACTGGCAGGTCCTGGCCCCAAACCTTCAAGGCCCGTCTTCTTGGCCTCTGATGCCAGGTGCTCTGCCAGGTGGCTGACTCCCAGGTGTGCCATCTGCACTTTGGGGGCCAGCTGAGCCCCGTACAAGCAGTCTCCTGTCGCCAAGAACCAGGCACTCCATTGACTCATTTTATGTCCGCACTGGCACGTGGTGCACACTTTGCAACTGTCTCCGGGATGGGTGGCCCCCCCACTGTATCGGGGGAGAAATGGACACTCAGGGTAAACAGCTGCCTGCACGCCATTCAGCCAGGGTGACAGCCAGGCTTCAGAAACCACCCCCCACTGGAGCCCACTGGCTGTCCCGCTCCTTTTACCTCTCAGAAAAGACAAGTGCAGGGCCCCCGAGGGACATCACGGGAGCACCATCATCAACCCCTGGAGAGGCAAAGTCCGGGGCAGATTCAGGGCAGCATGGCAGGGACAGCTGAGAGCCACCGAGCTCATCCCTTGGCGCTCTGGACCAAGCTTGCAGCTGTCCGATGGCCCTAGCCATCAGCATCTGCCGAGGCCACAGCCCCTCCCAGAGCGGCCTCTCAGCCTGCCCCCGTTGGTGTGGGGCAACCTCATTACCCACTTGGTTTCACAGGCCCGACAGGCAGAAACATTTCGGAGCCTCTCATCTCAGGGCTCATGTCTACTCGGCCTCACCTCGCAGCTCCTCACCACACCTGCCTCTCCTGCTCGTACCACCAGAGCAAGGCCAGGTCTAGACCGCTGCCCGCCCCACCCCGCGTCTGAATCCCGCAGACAACAGCGCAGTTGGAGCCTTTCCCCACCTCCCCGTGCCTGCCGACTGTCCTAACTGCTTTTGGCTTCTGTCTCCATTGCTGGCGTATCTCTAATCCTCTCTTGCTGGGCAGATGCTGCCATGCCCTGTCCCATTCCTCGCACTCTCCTGCCTTCCTTCCATGCACGCCGAAGCTTCTACTGTGATCATCTGCAACTCTGCAGCCTCGGGAGCAGGTGTGAGGAGAATGTCCCCCAGGAGCAGTCCTTGATCAATGATGGGCAGGGAGTTGGGGGAGAACTACCCCAGCTCTCTCCCCTTGAGTAGGACGAGTCAGAGGTGAGGTCCACATGCTTTCCCAGTTAGAGCCCTGTGGCCCACCCTGGTGACCTGCTCCTTAACTCACTTTGTTTGGGCTTCCTTCCTTTCCCTGGGCCACTTCCCATACTTGCAGGTGCTTCCTGGGATCACCTCCCTGGATCACTGCCCAGCTAAACTCTTCCATTCAAATCCTACTCGGGGCCAGCTGCAGGCTTAGATCCAAGCTGAGCCACCACCTCTCTCCTCTCTCGGCACGCCCGTGCCCAAGCCCACCTGTGCATTCACGCCTCTGCATCTAAATCCTCACTGACATCCACCAACTAAGTGACTTGCAAGTAACCTGCCTTGAGCCTCAGTTTCAACCAGGAAAAGTGGAGGTGACAGCAGTACCGCACCTCCTCCCCCGAGTGTCACAGGGGCCAGGGGAATGATGGCATGTGAAGCCTGCCAGCGAGAATGGGGACTCCATCCTGCGTGCTTTCCAGTCCCTGTTTGTACCTCTCACCAGCATCTGTTCTGGGCCCACCTGTGAGGTGGTGGGCAGGAACCTGTTACCCCCAACAGACTGGGAGCCCCTAGCAGGATCCCATGTCCCCATAGCCTCCAGCACGATGGCCGAAATGTTGTAGGACCCACACATGATGCCTAGGAATGAAATCCCATTTTTCCTCACTCTGTTCCCCAATAATTACTCCCCCAGATGCACTTTGGCTTTGTCCGTGGAGAGAAGAACCAGGCTCAGGGACAGATAATGAAACATAACTTTTGCGATGACTCTACAGAGAGGTCCCAGGGTCAGAGTCACTGCTTGGCCAGAAGCCTGGAAGTAAAAACACCACCAAATGTGAGAAAGAAAATCAGAGAAGCAATTCCACTCTTGTGACTTCTTGAGCCTTCCAGGCGTAAAGGTGAGAGAGAAATAAGGCTTAGCCCACAGTGTGTTCCGGAGGAATTTTACTTCTCCTTCTAAAGGGCATCCTACATATATGTGCAACACATTGACTCATTCTCAGAAGAGAATTGAACCTCTGACTTAGAGTCTATGATGTGGGTGTAAAAGTACTAATTAGGATGGTTCTGCTAATAATAGAAGCTTTGGGACAGAAACATTTCTGGTGGTGCCGGGGCTTGGCTCCTGTGGGGGACTACCTTTGTCTCTGCGGCTCCTGCCGTGGGGGGCCAGGCGGTCCGGCTGCACCTGGGAACCTCCTGTCCTTCCCTGGCTGTTTTCTCACTTGATGTCCACATCAACCACTTTCACCAGGAGGAACCCAAACTCCCAGAGGTGAAGCCAGGAGCCCACGGGCACCTGCCAAGCCTCCAGCCCACAGTTTCTGACTCCAAGGATGATCAGGTACCTGTGTCCCCACTCCCTCCTTCCCCCCAGAGAAGCTCCTACTAGGAGGTGGTGAGGGTGGTTCCCCGAGGCTGTCAGCATGGTGGCCACACCTCCCAGAAGAAAGGCTGAAGATTTCAAATGCTGGGCTCCCCCATTCTCCTGATCTGCCGCTGCCACTCCCAACCCGGGGGCCCAGAGAGCTTTCCTTTGGCAGGTGCTCCTCTGGAATCGAGAGCTGCCATTTTGGGATCCGGCAGACCCAGATTCAAATGTAGGGCTCCCCCCTGACTTATAGGCTTGGTGACTCTGGGCTGTTGATTCCCATGGCTGCACCTCAGTTCTCTCCTCTGTAAACGGGGCAGGATGTTAACACTTCCCGGGGACTATTATGGAATCATCAATCAAAGAGCGTGTGTGGATATGCTTAGTGCTGCCCCTTGGAAGTTCTCTGCAAGGGCTAATTCTCGTCTCTTCCCCTGTCCAGCAGCTACCTCGCCAGTTCTGACCCTCTCTCTCAGCCCAGTCCACATCTCTGTTCCCCGTTTTAGGGCTGATCGCATGGAGGAGTGGAGACGTTCATGGGGGCTGAGGCAGAGGATCGGAGCTGGAGGTCCGCTGTAGCCCGTAGGCCTGGCCAGCAGGCCCGGGCAGTGTACTCAGACATGCTGCCAAGATGCTAGATCTTATGTGATGTGCCCTTACCGTAAAAGAAAAAAAGGAAACATTTAAAAAGTCTTAAATAAAAAGGGCAGCAGGCAACGTTTAGAGAGGATGGATAAGTTCATGGCCTTGACTGTGGTGATGGTCTCATCACTTACCTCCCGGCTCACCAAGTCGTGCACTTTGAGGATACACAGCTTTCTGGGGATCAGCCATGCCTCAGTAACGTGGTTTCTCTGGGTTTTGAATTCTGCCTTTGAAAATTGTACTGTTGTTTGCAGGGGAGCTAAGAAAATGTATTGGGAAATAGAAAAACAACTCCCCCAAATGGCTTTTAGACCCCAACTTGTAATGGCACCAGGATGGAGACCCAGCTAGCAGGGGAGGTGACCAGAGCGGTGGAACCGTCCTGGGTTTGGAATCAGACAGCTCCGAGTTTGAATCCTCACCCCAGCCCACACTGGCCAAGATCTGGGACGACTTTTTAGCTTCCCAGGGCTTCCCTTTCAAACATCGAGCAATTACATCTGCCATGCGGGGGGGGGGGGAGGGCACAAGGTTGATGTAAATGATGATATGGCGAAACGGTCCAGTTAGCCTGGGGTAGGCACATACAGTGATGGGTGACCCGTCCATGCTGGCTCCTTCCTCATCCTCTACCTTTCCAAATACCCAAGGAGCCTCAGCCTTGAACAAGACCCACAGAACCTTCCCCAGCCTGGAAAGGGGCACCACCCTGCCCTGGGGGGATTCATTCAGCCTCCAGAACAGTCCTGTTCGTGTTGGAAGGGATTTTGGATGGCAGAAACAAGCTGGTCTTCAGTTCATTGTCAACATATAATCCATTAACATGGTGACTTGTCTTTCAGCTCTAGCTGACTTAGCAATAGGTATATAGCTTAGAAATGCCCTGTAAAGCAATGTAACCTTTGAGACTTCTGGGAATAACTATATTTGAAAAAAAAAGTCAAACTGTAGGGGTGCCTGGCTGGCTCAGTTGGTAGAGCATGTGACTCTTGATCTTGGGGTCATGGGTTCCAGCCTTGCGTTGGGAGTAGAGATTACTTTAAAATAAAATCTTTTTTAAAAAAGATTTGTTTATTTGAGAGAGTGAGAGCGAGCAGGGGAGGGGGAGAGGGAGGGGGAGAGGAAAATCTCAAGCAGAACCTGATGACGTAGGGTTCAATCTGAGGACTCTGAGATCATGACCTGAGCCGAGACCAAGAGTCGGACGCTTAACCAACTGAGACACCCAGGTGCCCCATATAAAATCTTTTTAAAAAATTGCCAAACTATAGTCAACTGACGTGTAGCTGATATAAATGAAGAGAGCCAGGAGCCTGGAGCTCCAGTCCCAGCTGCCTCCTGAGCTCAAGTAAAAGCTTTCACTGAGTACAGGAAGGACTCTCATGGGTCAGAGACGGCAAGTGTCGCCCAGGGACCTTGGGAGCGGTCGGCCAAAGGAGGGCCAGCCAAGGCCTCCCCCCTGGCCTCAGTTCCACATCTCCTTCTCTGGCTGGTAGAGGGTTCCCAGAGCACATGGATGGGCATCCTCTCTCTTCCATTTATAAATCAGGTGAAATGCATGGCTCCTGAAGAGAGGATAGGGAGGTGGGGTGGGGAGTAAAGGAGCAGAGTCCATCCCAAATTAGCAAAACGTCCAAGCTAAAGCACAGTCATAGTCCCTGTGCATGCCTGCTACGTGGGACTAGATATGCAAATCAGCAGCAAGGACTAAGAACTCATAGGAGCGCAGGGATGGGCACAGGGTCCATGCTTAATAAATGCATAGGGAGTGAATGGAAACTCAGTGTTCCCCACACCTCCATATGCAGTTGGCCATCTCAGAAAGAAATCTCCTGATAAATTGTTGTGTTGGACTGTGTTCCCAATATTCCCATGTTGGAGTCCTAACCCCAGTACCTCAGCATGGGACTTTATTTGGAAATAGGGTTTTTAGAGAAGTCACCAAGTTAAAATGATGTCATGAGGGTGGCCCCTAATCCAACATGACTGGTGCCCTTATAAACGGGGGAACTTTGGACACAGGGGCACATCCACAGGGAGCCTGTCATTTGGAAATGGAGGCAGAGATTAGGGTGATGCTAAAGATGCCGGCAAACCCCCAGAAGCTGAAAGAGGCCTGGAACAGAGTGTCCCCCACAGCCTCGGAAGGAACAGACCCTGCCGCCCCCCTGCTCTTAGCTTCCAGCCTCCAGTCTTGAGAGAACAGATCTCTGTGGATTGAGCCCCCCAGCGCGCAGTGCTTTGTAACAGCCTCAGAATGAATACACAGGGGCCCTGCAGGTGAGCAGATGCTGTCTGGTGCCTGGAGGGGGCGAGAGCATTGGCGGGGGTCCAAGGTATGGAGTCTGTGCTGTGATGGGCACACATCCTGGGCTCCCGGTGACTCTGAGTGTGTCCCGTGAGCGTCTCCTTGCCTCAGTTTACCCCCTGGTAGCAGGACAGCAATAATTCCTGTCCTCCCAGGCCTGGGAACTGCTGTGTAGATGGAATCAGTTAAAGACGCAGTGGGGCCAGGGCCAGGGTGGTGATAAAGGGAAATCAATGAGTTCTCATTGGCCGACTGTGTGCACAATCCCCTATGTGCAGTTCTGAAATCCAAAACATGCTCGGTGTTACGCTGATAAGTTTGGTGCTCACCCCTGCTTGGCAGCAAACCCTGATGTGAGCTGACAGGAGGTCAGTCGGTGGTTCTCGTTTCCCTTCTGGTGGGTATTTGCACATTTGGCAGTGGAAATATGGAGGTATGTGATTACTGGGTGATGCACTGGTCCACTGCAGATGTCTGAAAATGCTTGGCACACACATCCTATGACTTCTAAAACCTGAGAGGTTCTGGGTCACTGTGGATCAGAACATACTCGGCCCTGTGCTCCCCTCTTCTCCCCAGGAGACACAGGAGTGAGGGTCTGGGAAAGGCCTGTGTGCCCGTAGGACTGTGGGGCAGTGAGACGGGGACCTGAGCCTGTCTGCTCATTGGAAGGGAGGCTTGGCTGGGTGTGGGTTTCCTGGGCTGCTGTAATGAGGTACCACACACTGGGGGCTTAAAGGAACAGGAATGTATTCTCTCACAGCCCAGAAGCCGGAAGTCCTAAATCCAGATGTCAATAGGCCTGGTCCTTTCGAAGGAGGAGAATCCTTCCCAGGCCTCCTCTCCCCCAGCTTCTGGTGGCTCTGACAATCCTTGGCGTTTCTTGACTTAGGGACTCCAATCTCTGTCTCTGTCATCACATAGCATTGCCCCCATGTGTTTCTGGGTCCCTCCTCTCCTCTTCTGAGAAGGACATCAGTCATATTGGAGTTAGACCCCACCCTGATCCAGTATGATCTCAACTTAACTAATTACCTGAAGTGTGTGTGATATGGGACGTCAGAGGAGAGGGTGAGTCCAGGATCAGTGGAGGGTGCTGCTGCCCATGGGGCCGGTGAGCTTAGAGCGGGGCTTGGCCAGTGGAGGTGCCCAGCGACATTCCAGGAGATGCTCAGGGACAGCAGGCTCCAGGCTTGAGCCTGTCCGTGTTTGGCAGACGTCTCCCAGATACACTGTGCAGGCTCCGAGCTGGTGCGCAAGCCACTGGACAGGGCCTGGCCACCCATCTGCAGGAAGCAGAGTAACAGTCTGTGACGCTGAGGTTGTCTTGTGGCTCAGCCCTGCTAGAACCTGAGTGCCCTGCACCAGGGCCCCAGGCTTCGACCCTGACCTCCGGCCACTGCTCTAGATAATGGGGCACCATGCCGGGTGAGACAGAGTGGGGTATTGGGAAGACAGCAGGCGCTGGAGCCATGAGAATTGGGGGGGGGGTGAATTCTGCCCCCATCCCTATAGCGGGCTGACCATACAATTAGTCCTCCAGGCCGGGAGAGTAAAAGAGGACACTGTTAAATATTACCCAGGACAGTAATCACGAGCGGAACTGTCGTAGGCCTCTGATGTGCGTGGATACCACCTCCATAGCTATGCAGCTTGGGAAGGTTCCAGAACCACTTTGAGTGTCAGTGTACTCATCTGGAAAGTGGGGATAGTTGTACTCCCCTCCACAGGATCACATGAAATAAAGGGTGCCTTCTGCAGAGGGCAGAGGGAAAGCTCTCAATAAATGGTGCCTACAACAGGATCACTAATGAAAAGTCAAATTTGTACCCTCCCCGAGACCTCACTCACATGGGTGTGCCCCACACCAGACATTCGAGTCCCTTCCTGCTACTCCCTACGCTTCATCTCGGCAGGGGGCCATGGTGGCCCTGTCTCCTTGTCTTCTCCTTCAGGCCAGGTATGGGCACCTCTGTCCTGGATCTTGGCCTCCACCTCCCAGCTGCCCCCCACCTTGTCCTGCATCCTTCGCATCACCATGCAGTAATGTCAGCACACAGAGCCGACCAGAACTGTGCAGAAACCTTGGGCGGGTCCCCCCGCTGGCGTGCTACATTGAAACCCATGTGGTCTGGTCCCACGATCTTTTCTATCCTACTTCTCTCCACCGTTACAGCAGAGCCTTGAAAGGGTAAGAATTTTAGAGGCCTCTGAGGTCTCTGCCTCAGGACCTTGGCTTACGCTGCTTCCTCTGCTACAGTACCCTTCCCTGTCATTGCAAACCAATCTGTCCTCAGCCAACTTGCCCAAGATCACGCAGCTCCTAAGTGGAAGAGCCCGGGTCTCCTTTGCCTCAGTCTGTGCATCCCTCCCAGTGAAGCCAGGGCCCTCCGCATTGGTCCTTCAACCTTCAAAATTAGGGGTACCCAACCTACATCCTGGAACTCCTCTGAGGGTCAGTGAGATCACAGATATGGAGAATGCTTCATGAATGGTAAAACCCAGAACAAATGCTGTTCTTACCCTTTCAAGGCCCTGCTCAAATGACTTCTTGACAGCCCCTTTCTGACCACCCTTCCCAGAATTAACCCTTCCCTCCCCCACTCCCCATTCCCCTCATTCTGTGCTATTTTTAATGCGGGGCCCCTGGGATTGTCATTTCTTATGTCTGTGTTTTCTCTCTTGGAGCCTCACCACACCAGAGTCCCCCCAGGAGCCAGGGATCCATCTAATCGGATGTCTATCACATAGCGCCTGGGGTAGGGCCCTGTACAGTGTGGGTGCATATTAAATGCTTATTGAGCTGCTTTTGAGGTCCTCTTTCAAGATTCACCTTGGCTTTTTATAGGAACCTTTCATGCAGGGGAGAAACTGAAGACCAGTTCTTTAGTCTGAGAATTATCACCAACATTCTCTGTTCTTTCCAGTGTACTAAGGGCTTTCTTAGATGTGATCTCATTAATCCTCACCAGAACCCTGTAGCTCTCCCCCTTCTTAGCGGGGGGTCCTTTGAAAACAGAGGCAAAACAAACCTTAAAGTCTATTTTTGGGGTGCAATCCTAGGGCAGCAAGATGAGGGGAAAGCGAGGGAAAGAAGGAAAGCAAAGTCAAGGTGATGGGTTCTTGCAAAGCCCGCCGCTTCACACAAAGTGGATCCAACCCAGAGCATCCAACCAGCCAAGGAAGGGAGCGATATTGATTTGCTGGCTCCTTCCTGAATCCTGTTTCTGGTTGCTTTAAGTTCGTTTGATGAGGTACTAGCCAACTCCCCTGGACTTCCAAGTTTGTGTTACTCCATCCTTTGTCGGTCATCGTGGGGGCCAGATCCACGTCCAAGGTGCAAAGCTTCACTCCGAAACCAGCAGGGGAGGCAGGGAGCAGCCAGGCCCCCACGGTTCACAGGGTTGGAGGAGGTGCCAGAGCTGCCCCGCCCCCGCTGTGGCAGCCGTGTGCGGGAGACCATGCTGCAGGCTGGCCCTCACCTCTGACTGGTTAAGCCAGCGATGGACTGTGACTGGGGCTCCCCACAGAGCAAGTAGCCAAGGTCTGAGGCTGCGAGCACCTGAGTGGATCTGGGGGTACCTTTGGTTGGATAATTCCCATTCCCCTTTGACATCTGAAGAAACGAAGGCTAGGAGATGTGGAGTGACTTGCCCAAGGTCATGAGGCTGTTAAGGGGTGGGCCCCAGTCTCAAACTCAGGTATTCAAGCTCTAATCCAGGCCCCCTGTCCACTTGATCACAATGCAGGTGAAGAGAAATAATGGACTCTGGGATGGGTTGCAGACACTGCTCACTCCTATGGCCATTATTAATAGCCCACCTTTCCAGAAACGGATGGTATTTCTCTTAGCATCCATCCATCCATTTATCCACCCACCCCTCACTCACCTGCTCCTCTATTAAGCACCTACTTTGTTCCAGGCATACGGGACCATCCATCAACATACTGATGCCGGGCTCTGCTCCCAGACCAGACTCAGAGTTGGCTCGGGCGCCCATGGGGAAGAAAACAATCACCTTTATTATGGGACAGAATGCGCCCCATGCTAAAGAGCTCCGCATGGTGGGTCTCCCGGGGGGAGGAGTGAAGAATTCATGTGTAGAAACTAGAGGAAGTTTCCCAGAAAAGGGGGTATTTGAGGTGAACACGGGAAGATGAAGAGGATTTTTAAAAAGGTAGGTTGTGAGGGAAAAGACACTGCACACGGAGGGCACAGCATGGGCAAAGGGAGGGCGGCCGGGAGAGCAGGACAGAGTCAGAGAACAGTATCTCCGCAGTGATAACGCCAGACTCTGCAAGTTTGCTCGTGAGAACCTCAGCTTCAGCTCCCTCACTGTCAGAGAGCGCCCCAGCCCTGGGCCTTTGTTGCTTGCTCAGGAATTAGGTAGCTACAAAAACAACAGAGGGCCAAGCAGAAGATCATCACTGTGCCCTGAATTAATTAACAGAAACTTGCAGACAGCACTTCGAAGTCTCCACAGCAGAAAGCAGTCTCCTCCAGCCGGCATTTCGAGCGTGAGAGGGTCACAGACGACCCGAGAGTCCTCTCTGTTGATTTAATTACATACCTGGCCAACGAGATTATTATGAATTTTTACCAAAAAGCCAGGGACATTTACAGAGATGACAGTAGGAAGGCTCTCACACACCAGCTCTCCCTGGCTCTCGGACCACTGTTCCCCACAGGGCGGTCCACTTTACCAGGCTGGTGCCCAGGCCAGCGAAAGCACTGAGGAGGGAGGATGCCATCCTGAGTTGGGCTGAACCCAGAGTGGAAGGAGCCAGAGCCTCTTCAGGATGCCCAGTGTCAGCCCTTTTGTTTTGCATTCGGTGAACCATGCTTGTCCCTGGTTGGTGCTAGACCAAATGGATCATGACCACTTAGGACATGTGTTAGTTTTGCGTGGGATAACAAAGCTCACAAATTAACCAGGGATCCGTTACTGAGTTTTTTTCTAAAGGCTGGTGCTGGGGTCAGAGATGAGAGGCCCCTGGTATCTGGGTGCCCAAGGGACAAACACGTAAGTCACTGTGGCAAAAGCCCAAACGGAGGCCAGAGCCACACTGGGGTCCTGACCTGAAAAAACATTCCAACAACTTCTTGCAGAAGGGCCGTGTGGCAGGTGGGCACGTGTCGGAAGGGGCATCTGTGGATTGTGTGCGCCTGCGTGTATCTTGTGCTGTGCAGGAATATGAAGTTATAATGATTTATTGGTTTAAACGTTTCCTTTGAGAGACGACTGCACCGTCCCTCCCCCCCCCCCCCCCCCGGCCCCCAGCGTCTTCCAAACATACCAGGATGCTATGGAGAGGGCACAAAGCACTTGGCCGATAATTGATGAGGATGGTAACTCCACCATGGTGATATCGACTCGGAGACATTAACCTCCTGGCTGTGGGCTGCGAGTTTTGGAATACGACCTCGGCAAGCTGTACTTATAACTGTTTTATGTCACATTGACCGGGCGTGTTTACGATTTTTAACAACAACCTTAAAAAGTCCAGTGACATCTGTTGAGAGTTTAATTGTGAGTGTAAAAAAAAAAAAAAGATTATTAAAGGAAGAGTCAAGAGATCAATTTTCATACTGTTTCAGCAACACGGTGGCCATCAGGCGGTGGGGGAATCTGGCGACAGGACTAACGCAATCTCCCAAGAAGCCGCGCCGGTGTGCAGGGCGGCGGGAGGGCATGGCAGACAATGTAAATAAAGTAGGAGAGGGAGGCTGCCCGAGGCAGGGAAGAGGGAGTAGAGGAAGAGAGGGAGCACCGAGAGCCAGAGCAGAAAAGAAACGAAAAAACATGGACATTTTTTTTCCTCCCACCGGAAAGTATCTCCAACCCCGGCCTTGGGCAGCGCGGCCCGTTTTCCTCGCGTCTGGCTGGGCGCGGGGGCGGAGAGGTGGAGGGGCGTCCGGCCGGAACGGTCCCGGGGCCGCCAGCCCCAAGCCGCGGGCCGGCGAGTTTGCGCCCCTCCGCACCGCCACTTTTGTTCTCGGGTCGGGGTACCGGGCCGCGGCGGGGCTGCAGTGCGCACGCGCGGGCGGGGCGGGGGCGGGGCGGGCGGCGGGCTCCGGCACCGCCCCCCGCCGCCCCGGCCCGCTCCATCCGGGCACTGCCGAATTAGCATCGTGCCGAGGCACAACTTTGCCGAGGCCCAACGAGATCCAGGCGCGCGCCGGAGGAAATATAGTCCCTGCCGGCCGGCGGCTCGCGCGGGAGGCGGTGGCGGCGGGGCGGACGCGCGCGGGGCTGCGCGGGGCTGCGCGGGGCTGCGCGGGGCTCCCGGCGCCTGGGGGCCATGCGCCGGCCAGCGCGGGCGGCCCGGGGACCCGGCGCAACTTGCCGGGCAGCCTGAGGAGTTGGAGCGGCCGCGGGCTCGGCGCCGCGGCGCCCAGCCGCCTTTCTTCCCCCTCGCCAGACCCCCCTCCCTCCCTCCCGTTCGGCCTTGGGGGAGGGGGCTCCTGTGCCCCCTCCCTCCCCGGAGGCCCGGTCCGCCCCGCCCGCTCCCGCCCCCGTGGAGTCGCGCAACTTCCCGGGAGCCGGGGCCAAAGTGAGCGCAAAGTGCTGCCCAAGTTGCCGGGATGGAGCTGCAGAGCCGGCCCGAGGCGCTCGCCGTGGAACTCGCGCGCCACCAGGTAGGCGACCCGGGGCCCCGGGCCAGGAGTGGGGGGGCTGGGGGGGGCTTCAGGGACCCGAGCCCGGCGTCCTCTTCCTCGTCGTCGCAGGGTCTGCACGGCTGAAGGTGCCCGGAAAGGGCTCCTCCTCGAGCCTGCCCCGGGGCTGGGGGGAGTTTTTACGTGCCCGGACCCCCGCCCCCCGGGCTCCTCCTCCTCCCTCCTCTCTTGCAGTCCTGTACAGTTTGGGGGTGTGGGGTCCGGAGCCCGCGGGACCTGAGCCCCGCATCTTCTCTTTCTCCACGCAGGGTCTGCAGGACTGAGGGTGCCAGGAGGGGGCCCCTTCGTGAGCCTGCCCCGGGTGTTTGTGTGAGAGTGTGGACCGACCCCCCACCCGGCCCCCACCCCCGTGCAACCCCGCACAGTTTGCAAAAGTAGTTTTGGCGATTGTTGCTCGGGCTGGCAGCGGCGTGGCGGCCGGAGCCCGAGCGGAATTGCGGCGTGCGCGTGTGTGTGTTGGGGAGATTAGGACGCGACTTGAATATTTATGAGCTTTGCTCGACACGGACTCGCCGTGTTTACTTGGCTCTTTGTTCCTCCCCCCTCCCCCGGCACACAGTCACACTCACACTCACTCGCACACGCACCCCTGCCTGCAAACTTGCACGGCTCGGGGCGCGCCGCCGGGTGGCCGCGGCCCCCGCCCCGCCCCGCGAGCTGCCCCGATGAGGCGGCAGCCACAGGTAAGCGGCCCCGCGCGGCACTGCCCGGCCGCCGCGCGTGCGGGACGCAGCCCGGGAACTTGGGGCGCGCTGCGGACAGCCCGGCCCGCGAGCTGCCGGGTGGGGGGCTGCGGCCCGCGGGGCCCCGGGCGCACTCGACCCCCCGGGGCGGCCGGCCTGAGCCCGCTCCTCCGTGTTTCCGCAGAACGGCGACCTCAAGAAGCAGCTCCACGAAAGGCAGCCGCGGATCGCCGCGCTCAACGACAAACAAGTAAGCGAGCTGGAGCCTGCGCCCCCCAACTCCGCCCGCGGTGGGGAGGAGGGGTCGCCCGGCACTTTGGCAGCACCCTAAAAAGTGCCGGCCTCGGCGCCGCACGCTCAGACTCCCAAAGGAGTCTGTCTGCAGCCCTCAAAGTTACCCGCCCCCCCTTTTTCTGGAAAGAAAGAGCCGGGTTCTTGGAGGCCGAGGGGGGAGAGCAAGGCTCCCGCAGTGGCCGAAAGAGAGAAGCTGCACTCAAAAGGCGGCGAGCAGCCCGGCGTCCATTTTGAGTTGGTGGACATGTTTTTGGAATGTGGCAATTTCTCCCGGCTCGGTGTCCCCCACTTCACGCCGGTGTGAGGGTAGGGGTGGCGGGGGGCGGTATTTCGGGCCTGGACACCAAACTCCTTGGAAGCGATTTCTGGATTCCATTGCAAATCTGATTTAAAGAATCGTTCCTCTGGGCTCCCCCCTCCCCTCCACTTCTCCAGCATCACTTTTTATTCTCGGAACCTGACGCCAGCTCCCGGGGAACAAAAGAAAGGCGCCCCCAGGACCCCCCAGTTCTGCCCCAACTTTGGTCTCGGGCCTGCAGGCGTGGATTGGGACACCCGACGAGCGCCTCGCGGTGGGGGGCACGGCCGCCGACCCCCCCTCCCGGCCCCTCCGGGGAGGAAAAGTTGTCCATTGTGACTTAGTTACGCTGAGCTCAGCGCTCGGGGTTTCAGCACCACGAACAGATGCCGCCGCCAGAGCGCGGCCGGCCGCGCGCCCCCGCCCCCTCCCTCCCCGCCGCTCGCGCCCCTCCCCCTCCGCTCCTCCCCCTGCGCGCCCCGCTCCCCGCACACGCGCTCCCGCCCCTTCCCCGCGCCGCCCGGAGCCGAGAACTTTGAGCGGCGCAGCCAATGGCGCTCCCGGGGCTCCGAGGCTGGCGGGGGCGGGGGCGCCGGCGCCCCTCCCCGCGGCCCCTCCCCTCCGCGGGCCCGCCCCCGCCCCGCCGCGCCCCCTGGCCATCGATCGCGCTTCCTTCGGAATGCCGGCCGCCGCCGCCAGCACCAAACTTGGACAGCGCCGCCCCCGCCCCCGCCCCCGCCGCGGCCGCCGCGGTGGCCCCCGCCGTCCTCCCCCAACTCCTGGCCGCGGATCCGATGCCCCCTCCCCGGAGGGGTTTTCGGTGGAGGGAGAGACAGGGACGAGATCGGCGGGGGTGGCGGCGACCGCGGAGCGGGAGAACTCGGAGGCCGGGTGTAAATTTCGAGTCTTTAAAGTTGAAAAGTGGTGGGAGGGGGCGTGCGGAAGAGGAGGGGGCCGGGGACTGCGGAAAGAAAGATGGCTGTCCCCGCGGGTCCGCGCCTGGTCGGGGGCGCCCGGCTGGACGGGAGGGTTGGGACGAATGCATTAACCCCTTTCTGTCGGTGCCGCGGCCCCCCCCCCCCCCCGGCCGCGCGCGCCCGCCCGCCCGGCCCGCGCCCCCGTCCAGGCGTGGAAGCTTCCATTCCCGCCGGAGGGGGGTCCGGCGCGCGGCCCCGGCGAAGTCGGGGAGTTCGCGGGGGGAGGGGACCCAGGCCCGGCATTACCATTTTGATTGCTTTGATGCCATTTTTGGAGGGGGAGGGGTTGGAAGACCCTTCGCTGAGCACAAAGATGTTTAATCGCTGTGTAGAATCAAATCAGATACTTTATTATTATTATTTTTTTTTTTAGAAAAAAAACCGCATCACCAAATCCCGTACAGTGTGATAGCGAGGGATGCTAAGCCCTTTTTCACTGGGTAGAACGACAAGTTGTTGACTCTTATGCTCTGAGTGGAAGATTTAAGAGAGAGAGGGAGGGAGGGAGAGGGAGAGAATCCAGTAATCCACAGCATTTATTGCAACAATGTCTTTATGTGTGCTTCTACATGGCAATAGTTTTACTATTTGGAGTGGCTTTTCAGGGCTTGGGTTTGATCATTTCTTCTGTGTTGTAGCAACTGTTTCAAGGCTGTTTAAAATTTTATGATGATAGTAAATGAGTAGCTATTTATTATCTGTCATGCCGGAATTTCGATGAGGCTGAGAGAAACATTTGAAATTGTGTTTGGAGGTTCCAGTGCAGCTTCAGGGAAGGAGCTTTCCTACTCCAGGCTGTCTTTGCCTTTAAATTTGAACTCGGGGAAGGAGAGATGCTTGCGAATGGAATGTACCTCCATCTTTTTGTGTGTGTTGAGTGTGTGTTCAGAAAGAAAGGAAACAAGGAAAACTTTTGTTCTCTGGCCTTTTAAAAATGTTTCTCTTTTAAATGACTAAATATAACATATGGTAAGCAGCCAGCCTTGGGCCTGGCCATCGGAACTTGTGTTTGGAACTGTCTGTTGTTTTTCCTTTTCCCTTTGTGGCATTTTATATAACAAGGGCTCATAAAAGAGGGAGGGGAGGGGGCCGAGGCCGTGGTGCAGCATGCTAATAAAGCTGCCTTGTCTCTCCCGAGCTTCGCGGTGAAATCTTTCAGAGGTCACCTATGAAATGAGTTGGGTAGACTTAACATTTACTCGTCTCTCCCTCCTTGGGAGAGTTTGGTGGTGATTGGCAGCTCGGCTGGGGAAAGGTCCATGAACAGGCTCTTTAGAGGTGATACCGGGCTGCACCCAGGGTCTGGAAGAGGAGCAGCGGGGGCTCTGCTTGGTCACCTCGGAGCCTGCCCTGGAGTAGCAGAGATGTGGGAGCAGGTATGAAAAGGCCAGTATTTTAGAGTTTGTTTTTGACTCAACATAAAATTAAAGGTAGTGCTCATTTATAGATTTGCTCGGGAAGAAATTCATACCATTTACACTTCCGGAGATGTGTTTTTGTGCTGCTCCTGCCTGGAATGTGGGATGTAAAGGTTAAGTTTCAATTAAAAGTGCATACGTGGATGATGAACTAGATAGTAAAGCGAACGGATGACCCCATTATCCGCATCTGTTAGAAATACAATAGCAGCTGAGTAATATCTTTTGGTGCCCAGCCATCAATTTCCCATTCACACCCTTGACACTGGAATTTTTTCAGTGATTTCTAGAAACATGGACAAGTGTTTAAAGATGTTTATCAAGGACTCACAGAAGTAAATAGGTTGGTTGCCGGTCAGAAGTAGAGAGATACAAATCCTGTGTAACTCTCCAGTGTGTCTCCCACCATTGGTGGACTAGGGGATAAACAGGAAACCAGCTTCCATAGGACCTCGCTGTTTGAAAACAGAGTTCATATTTTTTCCTTTAAAAAAAAAGAAAAGAAAGGAGGTGTGGGGAGTTGGTCAGAGCTGAGTTTTGGCCAGGCTGCATTCTCAGGTGTGGCCGCCGCGCCTGGCTGCCAGGTTTTGAATTCCAGTGGAGGACGGACCCCTCGTCTTTAACGACATATGATGTGTGAAGACTCCATTAGTTGCTCCGATGGTTTTACGCCATGAATTTGCAGCACATGCAGAGAGGCAGTAACATTTTTATCTAAATTGTCAAGCAACAAGCGCTTCCGTGTAAATAACAGACCCATCATAAATACTGTGTTTTTTTGTTTGTTTGTTTGTTTGTTTTCCTTCCCTCTTTGGAGTTCTCAGCACGACATTTAGGTGTCACATGTAGTGGGCATTTCCAGACCTGAACTTGATGAAGTTCAGCTTCACCACAGAGGGAGAAGAGCCTTGTGTGTTAACTGCAGCCTGGGCTGGTGTGGCCTTGTGAGAGAGAGACCCCCCCCCCCCGGAGGTGAACTTGGGGCCTTTTGTGCTGCTCGATCCATCGATTTGATGGACTCTGGATTCCGAGGGGCTGTCCTTAAGTGCAGCCATAAAAATATGTCTTCTTGAAAGGTATTATGTATGTGGCATGCACCCGGGCGCTGAATCATGTCTTCACTGTGATTCACTAGCCGTGGTGGACACCAGAGGGACTTTGCCTTGGAAGTATCCACCGAACGAAATTGCAGGCTGGGTTTTATTCCGAAAGCTCCCGATTGTTTGCAGTCCTTTGGTAAAAGGACATGCCATTTTCCAAGCTTTCCTTCAAGTCTGTCCCTATCCAGGAGGGTAAATTTTCATCTTCCTGACTCTGAGTGGAAGTTGTCATGCTTCTGATAGCATCATTATGTGCTAAAGAGAAAAGTGTCCCAAAGTTCCACGTTCCATCCCCTGCAGGGAAGAGTATGGACTAGGACAGCAACCCCCAGCCCTGGCTTGGCCCACCACCACCCTTACCCCCCAACAGCCCATGTCCCTCCCACACTCACCTGAACCCTGTTCCTGGAGTCCCTCTTCCTCTCCCCACCCCCCTCACCACTCTGGCCCCTCCTCCATCACCTCTTAGTTGGAAGATTGCAGTAGCCTCCTCACTGCATCCCCTGTAAAAACAAACAAACAAACAAACAAAAAAACCCCACCACCAACAAAACCCAGAACAGCTTTATTGAAGTACAGTTCACCTATCCTATCACTCATCCGTTTAAAATGCACAATTAAGTGGGTTTTTTGTGTCTATTCACAGAGATTTGCAACTGTCACCACCATCAATTTTAGAACATTTTCATCCCTCAGAAAGAAACCCCCCGGCTCTCCCTCGCTGCCCACCCCCGCCCAGCCCTAAGCAACCACTGATCTGCCTTCTGTCTCTAGAGAGTTGCCTATTTTGGCTTTCCTGTGAATGGAA
Source organism: Phoca vitulina (assembly GCF_004348235.1). Lineage (NCBI taxonomy): Eukaryota > Metazoa > Chordata > Mammalia > Carnivora > Phocidae > Phoca > Phoca vitulina. Next base: position 30,300,251 of record NW_022589722.1, on the reverse strand, counting down.
TCACACGATGTGCTGTTTATGACCAGCTTCTTTCACTGAGCATAATGTTTTCAAGGCTCATCCCAGTGGTGGCAGGTGGTGGCCCTTCATTCCTTTTTGTGTCTGAATAATATTCCATCGTACAGGTAGACCACAGTTTGCTTGGCTGTTCACCAGCTGATGGGCATTTGGGTTGTTTCCTTCTCTTGGCCACACGAATAACGTACTGGATCTCCTCTTGCCCCTTCTGGTATGTTCTGCTTGCCCTGCTTGGTCTCCACTTCAGGGCACTCTGCTCGGTTCTGCTTGGTCTCCGCTCAGGGCACTCTCCATCTCCCTCCTGCACATGGCAGCGCTGTCTCTATGGTTGCTTCCAGCAGCTTCTCTGGCACCTTGAGCATTTCCTTGCCTCTAGAGAGTGCTGGCTATTGTCTCTCTGGGATCTTTTCCTGTCTGCTTTGTGCTAGACTGTAAGCTCCGTGAAGGGCGGTGGCTCCATCTGCTTTACCTCTGCCCCTATATTCTCAAGGCAGTGCTTTGTAGGGACTGAATGCACATTTGTTGAGCGAGTGGATGACCTTGTCACAAGATGGGCATGAGGATTAGCAGTGATTTACCAAATGGTCCTCGCCAAATCCCTAGCCTATAGTAGGCACGCGATAAATGGCAGGTTCTCATATGTTCGAAATGAGCAGACATAGAAATGAGTAAGACCCACAATTCCCTGCCCTTGGAAACCTCACCAAAGAGTAAGGCATAGATAACCATGTTTCCAGAAAAGTGCTGGGAAAATCACACTGCGGGAACACCAGCGTTGTTCCTGGCCTGGAGACTGAGGATAGTTTCCTGGAGGGGGTTGGGGGAGGGGTCCTCGAGGACACCTGGGGTTGTGGACGGGAGAAACTGGTGGCCAAGCCCGCTAAGGGACAATGGCCTGAAGAAACCCGCAGGTGCTGTGAGCTTTCTGGCAGTAAGACCATGGGAGAGAGCAGAAGAGGGACATCAGAGAAGGCGAGCTGGGGCCAGAGCAAGGAAGGCATCACTCGCCTGGATGGAAGGCCTGGATTTTACACCGTAGGCTTGGAAAGTGCTCACAGATCAAGAAGGGGCAGGAATGGTGCTGGGAGCAGGTGGGAAGGGAGGAGAGAAAAGGAGCCTTGAACTCCCTCCCTGCTTGGCCCAGCCAGGCCATATGAGCTCTTTAGATGTTTGTCCCCTGCATAGGGAGGCTCTTGTATGGACGATGGGACCTGTGCATGACGTGGGGGAGGAGGCTGGGAGGCTGCTGGCCCCGTAGCCCTGGGTGACCAGAACTAACAGGCTGCGAGGACAGGGGCACCACTTGGTGATCCTCTTCCTCCTACCTTCACCAGAGCTTAGAGCTGAGGGGTGGAGCTTCTAGAAATCTAGTTAGCAACTCTGGTCAGTTGGTTTAAAAAAATATAGGTGTGTGTATGTACATATACATATACACGTATTTATCAGTTATGTCTATATTATTGCTTTTATTTTGACTATAAAGTATATGATAAATGAAATAAGTAACAAATGTGTCAATATGTACCAATAAATATATATATGAAGTGCGTGTAATACGTACATAATATAGGTCAGTTAATAACTTTTCAGGATTACGTACTGAAAATGAGAGGATTTGTTTTTGAACTAAGAAAATAATTACCATTCTCCTGAAGTAAAATCTTAACTAAGGAAGACGGTGATCAATGTTCTTTTTATTATTTCTCTTAACAATGAGGAGATAAAGAGGAATTCTGCTTTCAAAAAAAGTTTTGATTGTAAAAGCAACACATGCTTGCTCGGAAAAAGTACGAATCTGAAGGCGCGAAAACACAAGCCCCCTTCTTTCCACCCCGTCCTTGCTTGGGGATGAGAGCAGGGCATGTTCTGTGCACACACAAACACCTGTAACACAGATAAACACGCGCAGTGCAGGCACCAAGCATGCCATGTCTCAGCTTGCTTTTTACACTTGACATCCTGTTGTGCACATCTGTCTTGGGAAGAACTTGGTTGAATTCCACAAGCATTGAATGAGCATCCACTGAGTACTGGGCATATGGACGTGATGGCGGGTGGTGTGCTATTAGCAACAGTGACGTCTCATTTTATAAGGCTTTTTACACTTACAAAATGCTTTCACCGGTCTCTGCAAACATTTTCACATATAGCTGGGGAGACAGGTGTATCCACCGTTTCCTATCCCTTGAAGCTCAGTGAGGCGTCTGCATGAGCTGTTCAACCACCGGGCTCACTTGGGCAGCAGGTGGGAGGGTGTGCTCTGATGGGGTGCTGGGGGGATCGCTCCAAGGAGGTGACGCTTCCACCTGTAGAGAAGCAGAGAGACAAATTGCATAGAGACGCATGCCTCGGCTGTCGGCAGCATCATACTCTTCGACGGGTCTGTCTGTTCCATCACCTCTTTGATGCTGTCTTTTTATTTGATTGTCAGGATAATCCCATGACTTGGGGGCAGGCCGGGCAGGGGAATCTTTCCTGCTGGACAGATCGGAGAAGGGCAGCTTCCCAAGGTCAAACAGCTTGGGACCGCTGAGATGGGCCTTCTGTTATAGCCACTGCCTCATCTCCGATGGGCCCCGCATTGTAGAGTCAAACGTGATGTAGCCACAAGAGCAGAGACCCTAAAGTCACACACCGCAGTTCATATCCCAGCGCCCCACATCTGGCTGGGTAGCCTTGGACAAGTCATTTTGCTGCCTTGAGCTTCCTCTCTGTGAAGTGGGTGTAGTAATAGGACCTATCTCAACCAGGAAGCGAAGGGGTAGATTGAAGGGAATTGTGGTCCCTGCATCCGTGACCACAGAAGACACCTGCTGAGCCCCGCCCTGCGCCTGGGGGGCCACCACCTTTGCATTGCTGCTCAGGACTCTTCCCCACGTCCTTTTCCAAGTGAGGGTGTCCTGTTGCCCCGTGGCTCGTGATAGAACCTTCTTCTCCAGCTAGTCCAGGGTTCGCTTTGATATTTAGCCTCTTAAAACAGCTGCTGACGGAGCTGTACAATTGATTTCAATTAGCTTTGAATTTTTTCAATGAGATGACTCTGATAATAACTTTGGTAATCCCACGATGCCTCATTAGAGCTGCTGGCTATGATGATTAGCCCTGTGATTTAGCAAGTTTTTCCTCCGATACCTTTGTCTGTCCGGGAAGCGAGTCACGGGCGTGCTGCCGTTTTCACATCACTTGGATGAGCCCATACTGAACGCGCCGCTGCCCGGTCGCCCGCCGGAGCTGGCCGCTGGGCCCAAGCAAGCGCCTGCCTTCTCCAGCCACATGGGCTCTTGCTGCCGAGCAGCATTTTGGCATGGTGACACACGGGGGACTCAAGGAGGCCCTTACCCCAGACACGGGAGGACTTCGGGGGAAGAGGCAGGTTTCTGGAGGAGGGTGCAGCATGGCTACGCTGTTTGGAATGTACATTGTTTAAGGAACTAGGACTCTGGATTTGATTTCTCTACCAGAAGAGGGCCGCCAAGAAGGTTTTTAACTTCTGTCTCCGAGAGGCATGTAACAAAGAGGTTAAGCACAGGCTTTATAACTGGACAGAGAGGAGTTGTAGACCCAGCGCCATCCTCCTGTGTCTGTCCCACATTCAGTGGCTGTAAAATGGGAATCACAGCCCCTTGCAAATCAGGTAGCAGAGAGTGGCATGCGGTAAGTGCTCAAGAAATGACATGAGAGAGGCGCTCGGAGGGTTCTACAGGACGATGCATTAAGCCCCGGGTCCTCAGCAGGTGGGACCTGGTGGTCATCTTCTGATTCTCCATCCTCAGTCCCAGCTTCCTTGTTCGAGGCTAGCCTGAGCCAAGCCCTTCCTCGGGCTCTCTTGGACCCCAACCCATTCACTGTTCACATAACCCTTTGGAGAAGGCCTACTCCTAATTTCTATTTTATTGAGGACAGGCTGAAGCCCAGAGAGATCGAGGGCCTTGTTGACATGACACAAGCAGTGAGTGGAGGGGCTGTAATCCAGTTCCGGGCCTCATGGTCCTCGCCCCTCTGCTGGAGTGGGGGGGGGGGCAGGGGGGCGGGGATGATAGCACTTCATGCCACGAGTTAGAAAAGGGTCCAGGACATGCATTAAGATAAAAGTTAAGTGGAGTTAGCGTGTCAGAGACAAGCCCTGGTGAATTCGAGGTAGCTGGTCCGTGATGATGAGTGGGACCTTTACTGTGGAGTACAAGGTCATAGAACTTTGGCGGAGACCTTGGGTCTGCATCCAGTCTCTGCATGGGGCACCAGGGTGGGGAGTGGGCGGCAGGCTGGGTGCAGGGAGGGGTCTCTGCAGCATGGAAGCTGAGGTTCGGACTGGCCCCAAAGCACACTCTCCTCCCCACCCTCGGGTGAAGAGCCCCTGGGTCCGCGCCCTCCACCCTCCGCTTTGCTGGCCCTCCCTTGGCCCCCTCTGGCTCTGCTACTGGGATTCTTCTTGTTTTTAGTGTTATTTCACACTGCAGTGTGGAGGCATCTTCTCATTTTGAAATGGCCTCTGTTTTCCAAAGGAACAAACATGCTTCCTTAAGATTTTTTTTTTTTATTGGTGGTTACTTATTGTTCTGTGGTAGCAGTTTCCAGAGCGTGGTGAGAAACTGCTGATCCAGCTCCGTTCTGGTTTCAGCCTCCGCCTGCCGACAGCGGGCATCCCGTGCGGTCTCAGCTGGGCCGCACTTTACTTTTTTTTTTCTTTTTGCTTGGCACCTGTGTCAGTCGTTTTAAAACAGCAGAAAGAAGTGCTTCCTTGGGGGATATTCGGGGTTGTTTTTTTGTCCAAGGCTGAGTGGCTCCTCAGCCTCCAAGTACTTAAAATAGGAGGGGCAGGTGGCTGGATCTTTATCTCAAAGTGGGGATAATGCTGTTTCCCAGGCCAGGTTGTCCTGAGGATTAGTGAGGATGCACGGACCAAGTGCCTGGCGTAATTCCCAGCATGCAGCAGGGCAGTGGGGTCAGAGGGAGCGGTTCGCAGAATCACTTTATCAGCCGTAGTGGGCGACGCAGGAAGCGGGCAGCACCCAAAGAGGTTACTGCCCTGGAGAAGTAGATGGCTTTCAGTCGGGGCAGAAACCCCTGGGTTGCTGTTGTGTCCATGGATTGGTGTGGCCCCCGCTGGCACTGAGTCATGAATTTGGGATTTGGTGGAAATTGAGGGTGGGTGTCCCCCCAGACTTGGCATGACGGCTCAAAGCACAAGATGGGAGAGCGACGGAGGGGGGAGTGTTGTGGGGCGCCTCTGCCAAGCCCCATGTCACCCATGGGAAACTGAGGCCCTGCACGGGGGATGGGGATGGCACCCAGAAACCAGAATGGAGCCCTGGGGGACACCAGTCTTCCTGATCGCACACCACAGTTGTGTGAGAATTGCCTGTCATTTTTGTTCAAATAGTTACATTTCATTCATCGGAGGGTGTTTTTGGGAAGCATCCTGGTGGGGGTTCGCTGTGTGACGTGCTGCGGTCTTGCACAGGATGTCCTCTATGACAACAGGACCGCCAAGAATGGACCCCAGGGCAACACCCGGGGGGGTGGTTTTCAGAGCCATCCTTAGACTTTAAGAGCAGTTGACCCCCTGATTGGCACAAATAGGGGACTGGCAACGTTGGCAGGACCCAGCACATTCTGGAATTGCCCATTTTATGAGACTCACTGAACCAGATTGCAGCTCTCTAGGTGCAGGTAAGTTTCAAAAAGCTGCTTCAGAAAGAGTCCCTGCAGGGGTGTTTGTGACCCAGCTTGCCCACGTGCACTCCTGCCTTCAGAGACTGACTGCGGGCTTGCGTGGGGAGAGTCACCCTCCTAAACGGAAAAGGTGCTAAGAGATTGTAATATGAGGGGAGCAGTCATCTTTAGGGGAAATCATGACTGCCTTTTCATCTCTTGCGTGGAAGCAGCAAAAAGTTACTTGAAACACCTGTTGGGAGAGGTCCATTGGGGTCTCCCTGGGGGGTGCCAGCAGGCTGCCCCTGGGTGATACTGTAATCCATCTGGGGAGAAGCTTTTTGCCCCACAAAAGAGAAAAAGGCAGGGATGGGGCAGGGGAGAGAGAGAAAGAGAGGGAGATGTGTTTCTCTTTGATGTCATTCAGGCGGAAAGCCAATCTGCACATGTAAATGAACTTGAAAATGCAATTAAAAATATATACATATTAGAGACTGTGATCCAGAATTTAACGTGAGATGCAGGTTACAAAGTGACAAGCAGCATTTCCTACAATCAGTGATACCAACTCTTCTCTGTGATTAATGCGTCTCGTCTCAGTGGTAATAAAAGCACCACAGATAAATGCCAGAATTATTTCTTAAACTACCGTTTGACAGCCCCACTGAATGCAGAGTTTTCTTTGCCCACGTCGCTAGCCTCCTCCCAGCTGCCACCGCCAAGGGGGCACGTGCTCAAGAAGGCCCCTCCAGGGGCTCGTCCTGGCTTGACAGAGGTGACACGACAGTTGCGGGCATCATCGTGGGCAGAGATCAGAGAGGTCCTGAACGCGGCCACGGCTGCAGCACCAGCCGGTGGGCATGTCACAGGGAGGTTGCGAGGAGCTACCTATGGCCTGCATCTAAAGCAGGAGCTGGGACCTGGGGGACCTGGGGGACCTGGGGTGTTAAGTGTAGGGAGGGGGCTGGAAGGGAACAGGGTGACAGAGGTCTCTGTGACGTAAGCCCTTCCTTGAGAAGGCAGTTGTGGAGCGAAGGCCTGCGGAGGCTGGAGGAGTGAGCCTCGTGGCTCTCTGCAGGAAGAGTGTTCCATCCAGAGGTAACAGCCTGTGCAAAGGCCCTGAGGCGGGGCGCGCCTGGCATTTCCAGCGGAGGCCAGTGTGGCTGGGAGAGAGTGACACGTGAACGTGAGGGAGGTCGGGGAGCTGATGGGACGGGGCGGGGGGGGCTGTCCTCTCCAGCACGACTGACCCCTGCCCTTAAATCATCAACTGGCTATAACGTATAAGAGGGAGCAGCCCTTCCATGGCGCAGAATTTTGAATAGAGGCTGGAAGCTACCGGATGGGCAATTTTAACTCCCAAGTCTGGAGAAATTCCCTGATGAGCTGTCCCAGGATAGAACTGGTTGTTCTGAATCCTTTGTCCACCAAACCAGCATCTAATCAGCCAAGGGGAAGCAGCAACCAACGGCAATTGGATGGGAGACCAGGCTGGTTCTCCCTATGCTGAGATCCTGTTCAGAAATGCTAAGGCTCATCAAGGATTCTGTAACTGCCTAATTACAATCTGAGATGTGCTCACTAATGCAGAATCGCAAACTTTGACCCTGTGGGCCAGTGCGTGGTCCTGCTGAGGGCCGGGCCCTCTGGAGAGACCATGCCCTGCAGTGGGGCGGGGGCAACATGGCCTGGCACCACCTGTCACCCGTCACCCCGTGGCCTGGGCCCCATGCAGCCTTCTCCTTTGATACTTCAGGAGAAACCAGAAAGTGCTGCATCTGTGAGATCTTGTGAGGTGTGGATTTGGGTAGTGCATGCATTAAGGCCTTTTCTAAATGCTGCTGGCCCAGGGGGACACCCCTGCAGCCAGATCCAAGCTGTGTCCTTCGCGGTGCGTCCTCTGATCGCCTTTCCGAGTTCCCTCCCCGAGCCCCACTTCCTTCCTCTTCATCATCCAGGCCTAGCTGAGGTGGGGTGGTGTCCCTCCTCCGGGCCAGTGCCCCTGCACAGCTCCGTCGCACTGGGTCCTGATCTAGTAACATCCTGCCCCTATCTCCCCCAGTCAGCGTCTCACGTGGCGTCCACGGACTGAGCACTCAGATTCTATAACCTTCAGGTGCTAAGACACGAGCGTCTGAGAGCGAGCCCTGAGAGTCGGTGGTTCTGGGCTCTAGACAACCCCCTCCCCGCAGCCCCTGTCAGGGGAAAGCGGTCGATTGCCCGGCTGGAGGGCCGTTGAGGTTCTTCAGGAACATTCAGCTCTCATTTAGGTAAGTAAGTGGAACTCAAAGATATTTCTGTAAATAAAACGGGCCTGCAGCCGCCCCGGCCGAAGTCGGCGCCTTGTTGAAGTTATTTTATTAACAAGTTCTGCTGAGTGGGCTCGAATGGGGACCGCCGCTCTCATATTGTCGATCTAATTATAAACACGAGGGACAGGACCAAATAAGTAGCCTTTAAAGGGAGAAGAGTCTGGCAGCTTGGCTTAAAGTGTCCTTTAATGAACTTCTTTGGTACTTGTATCTTAGCAACACATTTTATTACATCCTGATGCAGCTGGACGCGTGCACAGTAACTTGTCCCCTCCCCCGCTGCCCCCGCGCCCGGCGCTCTTTGGCGACGGCGGGAAGAATGTACCGACCCGCTTTCCCAAGGCTCTGTGTGCGTCTCTCCTGCTTTGTTTGGTTGATGAAGAAGGCAAACACGGCGCCGGGAGTGGGGACCTTGCAGGCTGGCTGGAGCTGGCACGGAGGGGACCCTGGCCCGGGCCTGGAAGGTGGGCGGCCCTCGCGCAGCTGGGCTGCCTGCGAGTCCAGATGCTGGTGCTGCGGGCTGCTCGTGGATGTGCTGATTCTCTCCCGGGCGCTCCCCGGGTTTGGGTATTTTTATCTGGATTTCTTTCCTGTAATGACTAATTTGGATGTGGTGGAAGTGGGGACGTTTGCAAATCTTTCATGGTAATCAGCAGCCTGTAAGCGGGGATGGAGGAGTGTTCTAGATGAAGTGGACATGGTGGGGAGGGCGCTGCAGGAGCGGAAGGAGGACTGGGACACTGGGCCTGGCTCCGCTGCTCGGAAGCCCAGGGAGCTCAGCCGGTTACTGACCTTCTCCGAGCTTCACTTTGTTGGCGGCTGCGTGAGTGTCTTGGGGCAGATGACCACAAAGCGGGGGGCTCACAACGACATAAATTCACTGTCTCCCAGTCCGGACTGAGCAGTCTGAAATCAAGGTGTGGGCAGGGCTGTGCTCCCTCCTGAGGCTCGAGAGGAGGATCCCTCCTGCCTCTTCCAGCTCCTGGGGGCTCCTGGTGCTCCTGGGTTTGTGACTGCCTCCCTCCAGTCTCTGCCTCTGGCTTCACGTGGCCATCATCCCCGTGTCTCTGTCCTCTCCTCTTCCCATAAGGATCCCAGTTGTTGGATTTAGGGCCTGCCCTAACCCAGTGTGACTTCAGCTTAACTGATCACATCTGCAGACATCCTAGTTCCACATAAGGTCACACTCTGACATTTTGGGTGGACCTGAATCTGGGGGTGACTATTCAACCCAGTGCACCTGCCAGTTGAAGGTAATCACACTGAGGGTTGGGGGATCAGAATCGATGGTGGCCTCTTGATGTTAGCCCAATGCCAGGAATGCCTTGGGCCCCCACTGTGTTTGCCTTTCCCAACCTTTCCTTACAGTTGGGAGCTGAGAGAGGAGCTGCCGAAATGATCCTCCATCATGAGCAAGAGGGTGGCCGTATTTTCTCAATGTGTTACCCAGCAGTTGGTGTGAATATTGGACATCAGGACCATCCCCAGAAAACCTGGGTGTGTCGTTTATTATAGCTGGTGCTCACCAGAAGTGGAGAGTTTGACATGAAAACCAGCCAGTCGATGGTTTTGCCCTGATTGGTTCTCATTCACTAGCAGGGAGAGGTGCTCTAGAACACAGTAGATGGTGAGCAGGAACGCGCACCTGCTGGGCGGCATGGAAGCTCCCACTTGCCTTGTAGGAAGGCGGAGGGCGCTGGCTGGAGTCCGAGGCTCTCCTCCGCCGGGCTCCTACCTCCCAGGAGCTTTAGGGATCTTGTTCCAGGCACATGTCTCCACGGGCCTCAACTTCCACATCTGTGAAATGGCTGTGAGGAAGGACACTGCCTCCAAGGCCCGTGGTGGGGATGAAATTCACTATGCAGAGCCCATCTGTAAACTGCAAATTGCCACGTGTTGGTTTGGGTTTTCTGTCCCGTGGCTGTGGTTGGCTCTCCTGGATGACTGGGAGGCCACATCCTCTCTGGTCTGCTCGAGAACTGTCGTCACAGGCTGGAGGGTGGAGCCATACTGCCCTGTGACAGGCCCCTGCCACCCGGACTGCTTCCAACGACCTCGACTCCTGCTCTCGCTCCCATCTGCCAGGCGAGGAAACCGAGGCTCGGAGGGGCACAGCTACTCATCCACGGGCTTAGCTCTGGAGCTGCACCTGAACTCAGTTGTTCCCCGGGTGCGAACTCAAGCACCTGCACGTCTGTGTGCCACGCTGCCCGCCAGCCGTCCCAGGGGCTGGGGACACTGCACGTGTGTGTGGCATTAGGGGTTCACATGGGTCTCCCCTGTACCTGATGCCCTGCGCTTCTCGGCATCTCAGGGAGTGGCGGGTGGAAGGGGGTTCCCGTGGGACTGAGTGAGGAACTGGAGTCCCTGCTGTGTCCCCAGGGCCCTGCTGGGTCAGGCTTTGATCTTTCTGCGTCATTCTCTGCATCTGTAAAGTGGGGATGAGAGGTCACTGTGCACTTCGCAGGGTCATTGCAAGAGCAAAATGGAAACACGAGGGGAAATCGGGAGACTCGGAGGGCTGCGCATGGGGCTGCTGGGGCCACGTGGGTGGGCTGGAGTGTCCACTGTCTTCCCCATCCCCACCACCGCCACTTATTTTGCGCCTACTGTATGCCAGCCGTCTTCCACGCCATAGTGCCGTGTCACTCCTTGGAACAAAGCTGTGATCCCTGTTTACGGGAACAGGAAGTGACGCAGGAGCCCTTCAGTAGGGGGTGTGGTGAGCGGCCCAGAGCCAGGCTCGGACGGAGCTCGGGGAGAACCCTGGAACCCTCCCACGCCTCCCCATGCGGAGGCTTCGTTCCTCGTGTGCGGGTTACACTTGACAGTGATCCCTGTGCCTTCCGAGGCTTCTGGGGCTCAGCGGGGGATGCGGTCAGTCATCACCCTTGCTCTGCTGCTGCCCATGGTGGAGCAGGACTGGAAGGCGTGGCTGGTGGGAAAGGCTGTGGGGTGGCCATCTCCCCGGCTCCCAAGCGCCAGCTGGGGGGCTCAGGTCTGTCGGCCCCTGAGACCACGCCGAGGGGCTCCCTCCCGGGGTCAGTCCCCCTGGCCAGGGTTCGGCAGGGAGCCCTGTCGTGCTCCAGCTCCTGCCGCCTGAAGGCACAAAGAAGCGAAGAAAGAGGCCGCCATGGACCACCGTTCTGCTCCTTTTATTTCGCCCCCTGTTGTTACCGTATACTGTGTCGGAAGATTCCGCAAGGCTGCCGTGTGTCAGCGGCTAGTTGGTAGGTAAACAGAATCCGGAATTGTCCCCTCACAAAGCGGGTCCAGAAGGGGCTGCTCTTTCATGCTGCAATGGAAAGACCCACTGTGTTCCCACACGGTTCCGGCTGCCCCGAGCGGCATGGGCTGTGCCCCGGGGACGCTTGGAGCCTGTGAGGCTCTGTTGGTCAAGCCCCAGGTCTCTGCTCTTGCTCAGCACTTTCCTTTGGGGGCCTCCAGCCCTTGGGCTGTGTCCCGTGTCGCTCTTGCCCCCGTTCCATTGGCCAAAGCATGCCACGTGACCCCCCTTGCCAGTGGAGAGGCCCTGAGGGTACAGGACAGGGGGCAGGGGTGTCGTCCCAGCCAGTTGGGCAGCTGGCTGCCAGACAGGCTCCTGCTCCCGTGGCCCCTCTGCACACCCACTTCCCTGTGAGCTGCGGGGCCCAGGATAAGAGGCAGGGGAGGTGCTGGAAGAGAGCGGCCTCTGGAGCCCACAGACCTGGGTCCATGTCTTGCCCCTCTGGAAGCCTTCCCCAGCTTGCTCCCTGTGCCCGTGCATACGTGTGCTCTCCCAGCTCCCAAATCCGGCTCGCCCGTCGGGCCAGGTGTAACCCGTGTGTCCTTCATGCAGTGGCTCCGTGACACCCCACTGCCCTGAGCCCTGTTTTGTGTGGGCAGCTCTGGGATTACTTGGGGGGGGTTGCTGCGGGAGGCAGGGCGGCGCACGGCGGACAGGCTGGCCTGACCGGCAGGGGACACAGCTCTCTGCAGTTTGTAAAGGAATCCTCTTGCAACCCAGGGGCTGCGAGCATTTTAAGGTCTTTTTTAATTAAGTTTTTCCTCTGGGGCCTACAGTAAACATCTGCCGTTCCGTCGGTATTCACCTGTACCCTCGCGTGCTCTGGCCGGGGCGCGTGACCGGCCTGTGGAGGAGGAGGTGGCTGGGGTTGGTGTCATGGTCATCGTCCCTAAAAGTCTTCTTCTCCCCTGTATGGCCTTTGACACCCCCCCCACAATCCATCCCTCCCAGTTCGCTGGGTCCCGGCCACGTGGCAGAGGGCGGCTTGTGGCTGTAAACAAGACACAGCCTCCGAGGGGGAGGCAGAGAGACAACGAGAGGACGCTCTGTCAGCGTCTGCGTCCGCTTGTCACAGGTGCTGTGCTTCAACCTCCCGCTGACCACGGCAGCTCCAGGGACGGGGTGCTCAGTTCTCTTTGGGAAGCATCACGATGTGATTCTCCCCATTTTGCAGATGAGGAAATTAAGGGCTAGAGAGATAAGTGACCTGCCTGAGGCCCATGGTGAGTGAGGGGCCGCGCCAGGATTCCAGAAGCATCTACTTGACCCCAGCAGGCACTCGTATCCCCATTTTACAGATGAAGAAACTGAGCCCCGAGAGGTCAGTGACTTTCCCCAGTCACCCACCTTCTAGATGGTGGTGCTCAGATTGGCACCCAGGTCTCCCCTTTCCCTGGGCTGTGTGGCTCCTAGAGACCTGGGGGTAGAAGGACATGGCATGCAGCCCCAGACTCGAGATCACTTGGCTGGCGGGCGCTCTTGCTGCCCTGTCCCCACTAGGTGCACCAAGTCCCCCAGTGGCTGAGCCAAAATGCACTTGTAGAGGGCTGACCCCTCGTATGACAACCCCTGGCTCAGTATTCGTCATGCATATGCTGTTGGAGGAGGAAAGGAGGGATTTGACAGGGAGGGTTTGGTTTTTGGTTCAGATCTGGGGCCCCCTGAATCGGTTCCAGTGCCTCCTGATCCCATTCTTCCATCCCTCCATCCACCCCCTGGGGGAGACCTTTGTGACCCGTGGACCGATTGGCAATGCGGTGCTGGGGGTGGCGCTCCGTGGAATTATGAGCTAACTGCCCCCCAGGAGCTCCACGTCACCCCAACAACAGCTGTGGAGCAGCCTGGGGTGTGGTGTGGTGGCCAGAGACGGCAGCCGTCGATGCTCTGGGCGATCGGAGGATGGGGACACTTCTGGCTCTGGACCCTGACCCTCAACAACTCTCCATGGGTTCAACCCTCAGATCCCATCTCTGACCTCTGTAAGTCTTGTGACCTTGAGCAAGGTATTGGCCATCCTGAAGCCTCCATTTACAGCCCATAACAGAGCTCCAGAGCTCACATGGGTGTGAGTCCTCGGAGGGGCTGCTCTGCCCGGAGCAGGGCTGGGGCTGGACTGCCCTCTGCCCCTGCCGCAGGGCCGCTGGCCAGCGGGGGCCACCTGGGACTCCAGGGAACACGGTGTGGAGACCAATGACTTGAGGAAGAAGATTCAGAAATTCTTTGATGACAAGCCTCTCGTTGTCTGACCTCAGATCACGTCTTCAGCCTCATCTCCCCACACGGAGCTGTTGACCATGTGTCTCAGACACACAAAATACCTGTGGATTGCCCTTTTCTCTGTAGCAAGATCCTGCTCATCCCCCAAGGTCAAGATCATCTCCCCACCCTCGAGGGAGGCACCTCTGGATTCATTTGGATCAGATCACGGGGGTGGTACTGACGGTCACGGTGGTGGTGGTGGGGGGTTGGTGGTGAGGATGGTGATGGCCATGCTGATACCGGGGATGGTGAGGATGGTGATACAGGGTCCCTGGGGATGGTGAGGATGCTGAGGATGACGTCAGGGATGATGGAGCCACTACCGCGAGGGTGGGAGTGTTTTCCGAGCTACCTGACCTGTCATCACCACAAGCCCCAGTGGAGGAATCTTGTCCCCACCATACGCTGCAGGAAACACTGCTGGCATCAGGGGCCAGTGCGGCCAGTCTTGGCTTTGCTTCTCTGGGGCCGATCAGACTCCTCAGTAAAACCAAGACCGTGAGGGGTGTTGTCTGTGTCTGACACGTTGGTGCACGACAGTGAAATTTTAATCAGTGCGTAGTGGATGCGCATGTGCCTTATAGACTGTAAATGGGATAGAAATGTTTTTGCTGTTACAGCGCGTCCCTACAGACAGCATGCTGTGTGTGTGTAAAGTGGAAACAAAAAGCTTTGGAAATAGTTCTAACATGACCGAAGTCAACAGCCAAGCAACAAAGTCCCTCATGCACCTTGTAGGCCCTCCCGGGAACCCCCGCCCAGAGTCAAGAACAAGATGACATAAAACATGAAACGTTACCGACATTATTTTTAAAGACTGTGAGGCTCAGATAGCATTTTCCGGGGCAAGTCTATTCTGTGGTTTTGCAGTTACTTTTGGGACACCTGGTGTCACTTAGTAGGTCTCCTTGTGAGCTGTCCCTCTTCTGACCAAGCCTGTGGTTCCGTTGGCTGCCAGTGGGTAATGCTGAGGCTCTGGAAGGAAGTCCCAAGAATAGAAAATAATATGTGATCTTTCTTGAAAGCTACAACTTTTTAAAAAAAGATTTAGTTATTTATTTAAGTCTTCTCTACACCCAACGTGGGGCCCGAACCCACAACCCCGAGATCAAGAGTTGCACACTCCACCGACTGAGCCAGCCAGGCACCCCTTGAAAATTAAAACTTTAAATGAAAAAGAACAAGATAAGCAATCCTACCACCCTACAAATTTAATTGATGGATTATGGAGAGAGATTTAAATAAAAATGAGCATACATGTCATTCACTGACATAATTGCTACTTCTCATACTTAACATAGAGTTTTTTAACTCTCGGATGACCCTTTCCTCTCCACTACAGTGTTTTCATGCTTTGCAAAAACTCAGGCCCTGATTGGACCTTTGTTCAGGGTCACCTAGATCCTGGCCCCTTGACCGTCTGTCTGCATCTCAATCTCCTGGGAACTCCATCTGCCAGCAGGTGCTTGGTGGTCCTCCATACTTGCGGAACCAGAAGCTCCACCACTGAGCCCAGAAGTATGTGTGACATGCCCCCCTATGAGATTCTGGAGCCCCTGAAGTGTGAGAACCAGGCCTCTAAGTGAGGATAACCCTTCCGCTGGCCACCTGACAAATAGAAAGGTGTGGACAGCATGCTTCTTCAGTCCTTTTCCTCTTTTGTGATGATGGTGGTGTTGCTGGTGGTGGTAATGGTGATGATGGTGATGATATAATAATGGTGGTGATGGTGATGATAATTGTGATCATGGTGATGATAGTGATGGTGATGATGATGGTGGTAGTGGTGGTGATGGTGGTGGAGATGACTGTGATCATGGTGATGGTGGTGGTGATGATGAAATTGATGGTGGTGATGAAGGTGGTGGTGGTGATGGTGGTGGTGGTAATGAAGGTGATGGTGGTAATGATGGTGATGGTGATGAGGTGGTGGTGGTGATGATGGTGATCCTGGTGATGTGGTGATAGTATAGTAATGATGATGGTGATTCTGTGATACGGTGGTGGTGACGACCTGGTGATGAGAATGATGAAGATGATGATGGTGATTGTTGTGATAATGGTGATGGTGATGATGGTGGTGATGATGATGATGAAGGTGATGGTGGTGATGGTACAGTAATGATAATGGTGATGGTGATGATGGTGGTGGTGGTGATGGTGGTAGTGGTGATGATGGTGATGATGATGATGTTGGTGGTGGTAATGATCATTGTGATGGTAGTGGTGGTGGTGATGGTGATGATCGTGATGATGGTGGTGGTGATGGTGATGGTGGTGATGGTATGGTAATGATGAAGGTGATGGTGGTGATGGTACGGTAATGATGGTGATGGTGGTGGTGATGATGGTGGTGATGGTAGTGGTGGTGGTGATGGTGGTGATGATGATAATGAAGGTGATGGTGGTGATGGTACGGTAATGATGAAGGTGATGGTGGTGATTTCTGTAATAGCGGTGATGTGGTGGTGATGAAAATGATGAAGACGATGGTGGCGACTATTGTGATAATGTTGATGAGAGTGGTGATGGGGGGTGATGGGGATTTTTGTCAAGATGATAGTGCTGATGGGTGTCCTGCCTTGCTACCGTCAGGGAAAGGTTGAGGAGATTAGGGCATGGAAGTTTCCATATGCCTCAGAGTACTCACCTTGCACTCTTGAATAAGGTATGGAAATTTCCTGAACCTCAGTTTCCCTGCTTATAAAATGGAAGTAGCCATATCTTTATAAGCTATCGAAGCGTGTGCAACTGTTCATGGTTTTATTATAACTAGAGGATTGCACTCAATTTTATGTAAAGGGGTAGAGGAGGAAAGAGGACTGTCAGTGAGAATGGTTTGCGATGTTAGACTGTTTTCACTTTTATGTCATTGGTATTTAGACATTTCCGCTTGCACTCACCTTTCTTAGGATGGATTTTAAAACCTCTTTCCTTAAAAATTTATTTAAAAAAACAAACACAGAAAGTGCAAAGGATCAGCGACACAGCCTCCATTACCTGCCCCTTGGCGTGGTGTTGGGGAGAGGCTGGGGTCCCACGTCACACACCCCAGCTCTTGTAGCTTTGTCTTCGCTCCGGTCTCCCCGCAGGGCCCCCCTGCCATGTCGTGTGCTGCCGCCGCAGGCTCTGCCCCAGTCAGGGAGCTGCCCACGCCAAGTGGCTTGGACGGCTGGACTTCCTGAGAGCCACCGGCTGAGGCTGAGAAGCTCTCTTTTCCCATTTTAGGTGCCTTTGCCTTTGCTCAATCCAAATCAGATTTTGTTTTATCTACTAGAGCTTCATTTCATAATTCTGCTGGCTTTGATCTCGTCATCAGTTTAGACATCTTCCCTTGCTGACTTTTCCTCTTAGCCCCAGGTGCCTCCTTCCTGACACGGGGCCTGATGCTCCTGTAATACATACTCAGCCCTAATGAGCTACTTAAAAAATAAGTATTGATTTCTAGATAAAAATCACAATTAATTTTAAATGTCCTCTGTAAACCTTGTTACAAATAATTGCCAGAAACACACAAAGTCTGAAATTAATTAAAATCGACAGCCTCATTTGATGCGAGATGTGCTTCTCATTTTTTAGTTATGTCTGTGAGCCTCGTGGATAGTGCTCAGGCAGAAGCAGTGGCCGCTAGATGCCAGGTGGGCGGGGGGATTTGCTGGAGGAGCAGCTCAGCTGCCTGTCCCCAGGTCTGGGTTCACCCAGTCCCAGCTGGCAGCCCTGCCTCCCCTTTATAGTAGTTGGCTGACTTTCCACACCTCCAGTTCCGCATCTGTGAAATGGGTTTACTAATGTTGGCCTTACAGATGGCTGGTGGAAGGTGACAGCGAGCACGTGCCTGCTCAGAGGCTGTGGTCAGTGCTTAGTCTCAGCCTTCTGTCCTCCCCACTCTCCCTGCCGCTGACCAGCCCTGGAAATTTTAACCCACACATCAGTTGTTGGGGTCATATTGTTGGTTCATTCACTCGCTTAACTTGTGCCGTGAGATAAACGGAAGCTGATGAAAACACATGGCTGGGGGGGCCAGCCAGGCAGAGATCCCCTCCTCTGGACAAAAACTCTGGTGCTGAGGGTGGGGAAGCAACTTGATCGAGGCCAGGCGTGAACCTTCCACGCTACCACACTGCTGGCCTCGGGAGGCTGGCGGGGTCATCGGGAATTGGCCATGGCCAAGGCGGAAGGAGCCACCGGGGGCCCCAGCTCTGTGATTCCCTTGCCCACCCTGCCCCCAGAGTAACATAAGCCCCTTTCTCAGCAGCGGAGGGGATGTGTAGGGGTGAGTACAGCAGCGTTGCTAGTAACAGGTGCATTTATGTTAGCTTGCATTCACGGTCAACCTTTTGTCGGTTTCCATTCCAGAGTTCTCAGAATCACTCCAGTGTGTCCTTGAGCACAGAGCCCTGTAGCCCTTCACAGTTCCTTATTGATCCCTGGGTGGCTATTGTTTAGGGCCACAGAGGATCCGGTGCCACCTCCCCTGTCCCACTTCCTGAAGGAGCACAGGTTCAGGGCCAGACCTACCCAGGACTGGTTCTTAGGAACTACTCTGCTGATTACAGGTGCTGGGCAGCTTACTTAGTGTCTCTTAGCACCTTGGTTTCCTCATCTGCAGACAGGAGAGTAACACTACCCTAGCTGTTGTCCTGTTTGTTCACGTGTTTACTGGGGAGGCGGGTGGCGTTTCCTGAGCGCCTGCTGTGTGCCTGACCTTGGGCAAGTGCTGGGAAAACAGACCAAGTGCACGGGGCCCCTGCCCTCTACAACAAGCTCATAGCCAGGTCTGGGGACACGTCAGGACACCCTGTCTTGGTGGGTTAAAGGGGGAACTCAGAGGTCTGAGGGGGTCCCAGCCAGGGGCCACAGGAGACAGCATCCCTCAGAGGGTGGAGGTGACAGGGAAAGGGCTTCACAGATCGTGCAGGCTGTCAGGACAGTGTCTTACCTCCTTTGCTCCCTCTGCTCAGGCTCACCTCCCCCCTCCTTCTCTCCCAGCCCCTGGGTATCTCTTAGCCCTCTCTCTCCCTGTCTCTTTGGAAGCTTTGGGTTGTAAGGGCCAGTTCCTCATCAGATTTCCTCTATGCCTTGGGTCCCAGAGACAAATAAATGGACCCCCCCAGCCCACCCCATGTCGCTGCAGACGGCGGCTGCAGAGAAGAGAGAACAAAGCTTGGGAGTTATTTATTTATTTCTCGCTTTGCAGAAATGTTTATTTGGAAGCGGCACGGCAAGGTGGAATGGTTTGATTTGATTAGCAAGTCTAAATGTATTAGCAGCAAGACAGAAACGATATTACAATTAGTGGTAATTAGCTGTGCTGATGACTCTGGGTGGCAGTGCAGGGTGACAGTTGTTGCTTCCTGGTCCCGGGTTAGACTAGGAGGGCACTTTACCCTTGTGAAGGGACTCAGCTCCCTGGAGACACAGGACCCCGGCCCCGTCGTCCGCACGTCGGA
This sequence comes from Phoca vitulina, assembly GCF_004348235.1. Taxonomy (NCBI): domain Eukaryota; kingdom Metazoa; phylum Chordata; class Mammalia; order Carnivora; family Phocidae; genus Phoca; species Phoca vitulina. Next base: position 30,281,274 of record NW_022589722.1, on the reverse strand, counting down.
GTCGCAGCTAATTAGTCACTTCACAGGACATGTGTGCCGGGCCCACTTGCATTGTGTAAAATGTTTGTGGGGGGCAGTTGGCCTTACTTTTGGGGAACCGGAACCTTCCAGGCTGCTTTGCTTTGGCACCATCGGTAACAAGAGCAGCGGATTCCTTCATGCCCTACTCCTCTCTCTACACGATTTTATCGTTGGCCCAACCCCGAGCGCCCCACTCCCTTGGGGTTCCCTGTGGGCTCTCTCCCTGAGAGCGGGGTCCGTGCAGTGTCACAGGCCCAGCCCGGGCTGCAGAAGATGCCCGTGGTTACATTGGCCAACGCGTGGTGGGCGCGTGGGAACACTGGGAAGGTGCTGGGCGTAGACTTCGGAGACACCGGGACCACATGCCCACATCTTGACAAGTTAGTTTACCCTCCACCCCATGTTGTCAGTGACTTTGACCTAGGATGTGGGGTGGGGCAGGAGTTCCCCAACTTCCGGTGGGGGCCGCAGACCTGACAGCATCCTGCAGAAAAAAGCCAAGTGCTTCTTGTGGGGAGAAGAGAACGTTTTGGAGCTAGATGGGTGTGGGGGTTGCCCGACTTTGTGAGCATATTGAATGCCGATGAATTGTTCACTTTAAAATAGTTATTTTTATGTTATGTGAATTTCACCTGAATTTTTTAAAACTGCAAATTGCTAAGAGGTATATTTTGAAAGCCCGAACCCTGTAAACAGAGCACATCTCAGAGGCTTTAGGGAGATGAAGCTTCTGAAAACACAGAGCTGGTATTGGAGATGATCATGGATACTGAGTTGCCTCTGGGATGGAGGGAGTGCAGGAGTGAGGAGGGGAGAGGGGCACCCCTCTCCACCTCGCTGAGGCCCCAGGGGCATGGTGAAGACCCAGTGCAGGAGGTGTAATCCTTTGGGCAAGAGTGAGGAAGAGGTAAAAGAAAAGTGAGCCCACGTGCGACCATATCAAGTTTCCGCCTCTGGCTACCCTCCAGGGGCTGCAGGAAGGAGCAGTATGCCTCTGTGATGCGGGAGGAGGCAGCCCCACCTGCCTTAGTTGCCGCCAGTGGCTCTTGTGCTCGTTAGAGACCACAGCAGCCTCCCTGGCCTCAAGGTGGACTTGGCCTCAGCGGTGGCATCTGCCAGGCCTGCTTGGAGAGGTGGCCCCAGACGGCAACTCCTTCCCATCCCCCCCAGCCCCTACCGTCAGGAGGATCCTCTGGGTTCCGGATCTGTTCCAGGTCTGGAGCAGGCATGGCAGGTGCAGCAGGGTGAGACAGGCATGGTCTGCCCACGGGGGCTGTTGGCCTAGAGCCACCCGAGCCTGGGTGGTGTGCTGTCCGGGGGAGCTGGAGAGGCATACAGCTCGAGGAAATGCTTTCTGAACTCTAAGTGTGATTAGAGTTTAGGGACTATTATTATCGGCGGGGGGCGGGCATCAAGAAAGCATTGAGCTGGGTAGTGGGAACACGGGCTCTCTTGTGAGGTGAGGACCCCGGGCCTGCCTCACTCGGGGGCCTCACTCGGGGGCTCTGGGCAGACCCCGCACAGCACATCAGCCTGTCCAGTCCCCTAAGGGATATGTATCTGGTCCCTCGAAATGCACCCATGGTCCAGAGCCTTTTGACAGAAGCTGGAACCCAGCACCCAGGGGTGCCAAAAAGATGCTCAGCCCTACCCATGTCCAGGAAATAATGCCCATGAAAACCATAGAGATTGATTCCTCCTTAGGATGCTGACGGTGCCCAGGGCCGGTGAGCACACAGACCAGCCCAACCTCCTACGCAGTGCTCGAGGGCCAGAAATTGGGGGATTTGGAAGACAATTTGGAGTCATCCAGTAAACCTAAAGATAGATACACACATCCTGTAACCAGAAGTCCTACTTCTGGATGTGTGTCTCGGAGAAAGTCTGACGCAGGTGAACTAGGACTTCAGCACATTCCTAGCAGTCCAAACAAAACAAACAGACGTGTGCTGACCCTCGATGGGTCAGTAAGTACACGCATGCGCCATGGGGCAGTGAGGAGGAGGACCAGCCGGGCCACATGCAACAGCAGCGAGTCTTAGGAATGTGGAGTTGAGTCCAGAATGGATGTTGCAGAGCACTTTGGTATGAGTCCATCTATATAAAGTTCAAAAATGTGCAAAACAAAACCTATCTTTTGATACATCTATTTTAATACAAAAATTGAAAATTCAGGGAGTGATAAGTATAAAATCATTGTTACCTGTACATGGGCGGGAGTGGGGAGGGCACTAGGGGTATTTCAAAGCTAGTATTCGTTTTACTTTGTTAAGCTGGGTACTGGGTACACAGATGGTTTGTTATTTTTTTTCTTTTTAAAGATTTTATTTATTTGACACAGAGAGAGAGACAGTGAGAGAGGGAACACAAGCAGGGGGAGTTGGGAGAGGGAGAAGCAGGCTTCCCGCGGAGCAGGGAGCCCGATGCGGGGCTCGATCCCAGGACCCTGGGATCATGACCTGAGCTGAAGGCAGATGCTTAAGGACTGAACCACCCAGGCGCCCCAGTGGTTTGTTATTCTTTAAACGATACACATTTTATCATTTCTGGTGTGTCTTCATTACCTAGTAATAACGCGTGTACATTTAAAAAGTGAACCTGCAGGTGTGGAGGGTCCTGCCTCATGCACGGTGAGATTATGTGCTTTAGAGAAGGCAGATGGGGGGCAGGGCTGTCCTTGGCCATACAGCCCCCAGGGACAGGGCATTTCCAGCTTCCCAGGAGCAAAGTTGTGTAACCTTTGGAAGACCGAATGCTCAAAATGGCATAATGCCAGATGTGGAAATTGTGAAATGTAAGTCCTAAGTCAGCTTTTTTTTTCTCCCCCTAAGGCGGTGTAAAGGCCGCATTTTAAAAGTTTTGTTTTTAACCCAGATAAATTCTGGAAATGCAGCGAAACCGCTTAGCGCCCTCTCCTGGGCAAGGCCAGGTGGAACCGTGGTGTCCCGGGTGGTAGGACTGCTGGGCCCCCATGGGTTCAGCACCACGGACAGCGCCAGCAGCTTTCTAGCCCGGTGGGGCATGATGACGAGACTGGACATAAGGGGTTGAAATCCTGCTTCTTGCAGTTGTTAGTTGTGTGGCCTTGGGCAAGTCTCTTAGGAGGCTGGAGGGGCTCCCTTCCTCAGGGAGCATCAGGTGAGGGAAGCTACTGCCATGGCACCCAGCATGGGCTCTGTGCTCCAGAAACGGCCATCCTGGTTAGAAAACCCTTTGTGCTGTTGAATGGGAAAGGACTGAAGGGTGGTCAAGGGGCTGGGATGGGCAGGCCAGGGCAGGAGGTGCCAGATCAGTCCTGCTGGTTGGAACCATGTGACTTGTGAGGGACTTCCCAGTCACCACCATGAGTGGTGACTCGTGTAACCAGGCTCTGCACATGCTTCTAGGCTGGCTGGTAGGGGATGGGGAGTGGACAGGAGCTCCACTGTGGCTCTGTGGGCACCTGCCCATCCACCACCTGCACTTCTGCTCAGGACCAGCCTCAAGGCGGCCAGAGGAGGAGTGAGGCCAGGCAGGTGCAGGCATTGCCTTGGGTTTGTCTTAGTGGTGAAGCAGGTGGAGGGAGCAGAGGGATCTCGGCCAGGAGCTTGGACCCTTGGCGCTCAGGCCCTGGAGAGGAGGTGGCTTGATGCACTTGGGGAGGGTAGTGAGATGGAGGTGGTGGCTTCTGGAAAGTCCTTTGCTCTGTTCTCTTTTCTCAGTGAAATGAGAAGCAAGGCCCTCAGCTGAGTGTGGGGATACAGGGGGGATGGGGGAACAGGTGGAGGAGAGGTGTGAGAAGAGAGGAAAAGGCTCTGTGCTGGAGGAAAGGCAAAGGCTGAGGGAAGATATCAGGATTCTCTCAACTTTAAATTCTAGGCCATTTGTTTTCAGCACACCACCACTCATTTGTTAAATCACATTTCTTTTTGATTTATTTATTCAGCGATTGGGCACTGAGCAGTATTATAGGATCTAAACTTTTGGTAACAGCAAGAACGTTACACCATTAATTGGAACGAATTGGTTGGCATCTGTATCTCCATATACTACCCTGATCTTATTAAATCTAAATCATACTCGCACTCGGCAGCTCTGATTTGAACTGTAAACCCAGCGTGGTAGAAGGATACCTGCTGTTTGAAGAGCGATCTTTCTTTCTCCTCTGATTTCTGGCTTGATTCAACATACGCTGTGCAGCATCAGGCCGTGCCTGTGAGAGCCCATGAGGTGGTGGCAGGGTCCCAGAAGTGATCTGCTGTTGGCACAGTGCATTTGTCTAGTGTGAAAACTCGCCGTAAGCTGCACGGACATAGGACTTGGTGCTGTGGAGCACCAGCTCATTTGAGTATGTGGGCTGTGTCTGTGAACGTGTAAGCGTGTATCACACATCGGGGCGTGTTTATGTGGACCATTCTGTCCTCAAGCCCATTACGACCGCACACACCAACACTCCAGGGCCGAGAGTGGCACTGGTGCTTCACTCCTGTCTGTTGTCATAACTGCTCTGGCCCCAGCCCAAAGTTGTTAGTGGTCCTAAGCAAGGACGAGGGTTTAACCTAGTCCAGGGGTCTCAGGACACAACCCCACCCCCCAGGTTCTAGACTTGGATGGCTCACCGGTGTCCAAAACATATGGAGTTAGTATTGTTTCTGTTAATTCCATGCTGTCTTTTCTTGCCTCTGCTCCTGGTTTATTCCTGCCAATTCTTTAAGAACTGACCTGGTACCTCCTCCTCCAAGAAGTCTTCCCTGACTTCACAGTGCTGGGCTCGGTCTTCCTCAGCTGGTTGCACAGCTCTTGGTGCCTCGCCCAAGCTGGGAAAACAGTAGGTGATTAATATATGTTCATTGTATTTCACAGTGGTTACTTTTCCCCTCTTTTCAGTCAAGCACGAGGGGATTTTTCTCCGGTATTTACTGCGAGAACCTGATGGGGTTCCTGGAGGTAAACCCACAAGAATCTGAGGGGCCCCCTTAGACTAGACTGAGCCCTTAGGAGATTTTAACTCTCGAGTTTGTCCACATTCAGTCTCCAGTGGTCTTTGAAGTTACCTTCTAAGTGTTCTGCCAGTTCCTGGCCGGCAGCTTCTGCTCACAGGGGGCTGTGATTGTGTAGCTGCTTGTCTCCAGGCAGCCTCCGGCCTCCCTCCCTCAGCTTACCAGATACCAGGCCTGTGCCAGGGCTGAGCCTGGCAGCAAACACCTGTCTGGGGGGCAGACACGCACAGCTCTGGTGCACACTTCTGTGCGGAGAGAAAGGGCTGGGATCGAACTGGTCCCAGGACAAGGTCAGCTCCACTAGGCCCAGGCATGGAGGAGTGCTCCTTCAGTGTGTGTTGATGGACTGAGGGTCTGTGGGTGCTGGCCCTGTGCGTCGCTCTGCCAGGAGCACCCCTGAGCTGACCCTCACAGAGGAGTCTGCACTCGGCAGTTTGTGCCGAGAGCACCCACCAGCTTCCTCCGCGCACCCCATCCTCTCGGGAAGCTGTCTCAGCCACGACTTCTGGGCTTCTTTGCCCCCACCCCCTTACCACAATGATGAAAATGCACAGTCGGCCGAAATGCCCAAATCCATAACGCATTGTACATTCTCCCAAAGTTAAAAAAAGAAAAAGAAAAAAGAAAAAGAGTCCCCCTTAATCACCTTTCATATTTTCATTAACAACATCAAAGTGATTAGCTCTGGAAAAACCAGTCTGAAATCATAGTCATCTCGGAAGAAGTGCATGAAGAACGCGAAGGAATTTGAATTTCAAAGCCAAGCCTTTATCTCTCATTAATGCTTTCTGCTGTGAGGGCTCCCCCAAGACCCAGCCGTGTCATCCATTAGGGGAGCTGGTGAATCTGTGCAAACGTGGAATCTTTGCTCACTTTAAAGCGTTCGGTGCTGGCGGTGTGGGTAGCCCACATGACCACCCCCACTTCCCACCCCAGGCCGGGGACTCGGGTGCAGAGCTGCATGGCCTCCCTAAAGGGCTCCCTTATTCTCACTTGTTTGTCAGAAGCCGTGGGCACATGTTGCCTGCCCCACTGTGCACTGAGCCGGGTGGGGTGCCAGGTCTGTGATTTGCAGCGTGCCCTCAGGGGGCTCTCCGCGGAGGACAGTGTCCACTGGGAGCATCTGGGCTGCAGGGTTGGGGATCCTGACATGGACGTCCTAGCAGGTCTTCATTCTCCAGGGGATGGAACAGCAGCGGGAGGGTAGAGCCACCTCAGGGCCAGGCCCTGTCCGGGCTGCCTGGAGTCCATCAGAGCCGTGCGGGGGCCTCCAGATATCTGCAGGGACCCGGGGACATGGTGGGTGGAGGCACACAATTGCTTCACTTCCACCAAAGTCTACCAGGTGCAGAGTGGAAAAGTAAAGCCCGTTCCGCCCATCCTCCTGACTCTGGAGCATCAGCCCGGGGCACACGGCCTCTGCTGCTGGCCCTGGTGGGCTCCTGAAAGAGCCTGACAGCCTGCCGAGCAGGGCTGCTTACCAGGCACGAAAGCCTTCTGTCATCGTCTGGAATGTGGCAGAAAACTCAAGGGGGACAGAGTGATCTCGCCAGGCGAGAAGTACAGGTGGGGACATCAATCAAGGGCCTCCCCACTGAACAGGCTTTGTCGGCACCTAGTGGTGGTGGTGGGGGGGGGGGTCACTGATGGTGACTTGCTGCGTCCAGCCACGAATGAGGAGATGCCCTGAGGTGTATTAGAAGCTCCTCTGTGTCCAGTCAGGCCCTGGAGGCAGGAAGGGGTTTCAGGACCCAGGTGCAGGGGCCTCAAGTTCCAGAATGCTATTTGGACGTGTGCCGAGGCCATCATTCCTCAGAGCTGGTCTGAGGATGGGTTGCATCAGAGTGGCCAAGGGAGCTGTGGCCACCCAGGTGCCCTGGCCCAGCTTTGCTCGCTGAGCTCACAGCTCTGGGGGGTTAGAGAGTCAGGCCCGGAAGCTGCTGCTGTGGCAGGTGCAGCGAGAGATGGCTCGCCCCGCCCTGCCCGGGGCGGAGGGGTAAGCCTGCAGGTGTGGCTGGGGGCACGCCAGCCTTGGTGACACAGTGAGCTGGCCTGCGGGGTGACTGTGCAGCAGCAGATCTGCAGGGAGCAGTGCGGGTGACGCACTAGCTGTGTGCAGAGGGGATGAGCAGCGCCCCCCCACCCCCGCCCAGCCCCACCCTCACCTGGCACAGCTGTGCCTTTGGCATTACGGCTCTGGTTGATGAGCGTCAGCCCTGTGGCTTTGTAGGATGGACCTGGGATTGCTGGAGGGTATCCTGCAAAAACAGGATTCCCCTGGCCTTCCCAGTAGAGCAGGTCGCGTGGTCAGCCCAGCTAGAAGGGCTGGGGCAACACCACGGAATCACATTGCCCATGGGCTTGGGCAGGGGAGGGTCAGGACTTGCCAGCACGTTTGCCATCTCAGGACGTTGTAATCTTTCTGGAAGTAGGCATACTGGGCTGGGAGGCAGGGATGTCTTCCCAGCTCTCTGATGAGCTAGCCGTGTGGCCTTGGGCTGGCCGCGCAGCCTCTCTGGGCTCTGGTGTCATATGGTGCCAATACTGGGGTGGGGCTGTGGTCTCTGGGCCTTTCATGAGAGGGTGGTGCTGCCCGAGGGCGTGAGGACAACAGAGCAGTGGCCCTGAAGGCTTTCCAGGGTTTCAGTCTCTGCTCCAGCACTTGGTAGCTGGGTGTCCTTGGGCCGGTTACTTAACCTCTCTGTGCCTCCCATTTCCTCATCTGTAAAATGGGGACAGTAAAACTCCTGTGGGACTGTGGCGAGGACCAAGTGAGACAGTAGAAATTCTGCACTTGTGGCCATGCCTAAAATAGCAAGTCTTCAACAAGGGTTAGACTTTATTCTTAAGCACGAGCTGGGTTTTCAGCCTCTCACACCTAATCTGTTATCCTCAAGCAGCTCCGTTTTTCTGTTGAGCCCCAGATCCTCCTGACTCCTCAGCTCCTGCGCCTTGCCGGCCTCTGACCAGGAGCGGGCGCCGCAGGCAGTGGGGGAACGTGAGGGGCAGGGACCCCTGGTGGTTAGTAGTTGCTGGTGGCGGGCTGTCATTTGTGATGGAAACACCCTTTGTCTGGGGGATCTCCTGCTAACTGATGTGAGCGGGGGCCCGGCAGCCTTGGCACCACATGGAGCCCACATCACTCTGCCCCTGTGTCAGCGCCAGGACGCGAGGGGTGGCTCTGGCCATCGAGGGTGTGTGTCCTCCGCTGCAATGGATGAAGGGTCTCCAGGAGCTGAGCATCTTGTCGTGCTGGAAAGAAACAACAAAATCACAACAATGGGACTATGACAGAGGCCAACTCAGAGCACCCCATGGCCACAGCTGGGACAGTTGGAGCCCCAAAGCATAGTATTGGGTTATAATCCCAAGTATAAAGTAAGCATCAACTAGTCCGTACTGATAGAAATAGGCAATTAAACAAAGAAGAGACAAGACTCCCACACAGAAGAATTCCAAATAAAGTAGGAAGAAACTCCGCCCTGGAGGAGCTGGGGCAGGACCCCCCTCGGCGTGCACCGTGCACACGGACTCCCCTCAGAGGGCAGCGTGGACGGGGAGAGGGGGCTTCGCGGTGGAGAAGACTGACTGATGGGTCTCAGCCCCACGACCACGGTCGACACCGTGGGGGTCAGTGAGGCTGACAGGGATGAGAGGGCGCTGCCCCTGTGGGCTTCCTCCCAACCCCACGACCCCAGTCCAACCCCCGAGAATGTAACTCAGCTGGGACTCCGTACTGTCTTGGCAACTTTCCTGTATATTGGAAACTATTCTACAATTAAAAGGTTATTTTTTTTTAATTAGAATTAAAAAGTATTCAGGAGCCGGCTCTTTTGCTGCTTGGGCGGTGGCCCCAGCCCCCTGTCCTGCTGGTCCCTGTGCACGGTGTCGATGGCTCCCCCCAAGCAAGGGGACCCTCCCATTGTAGGGGACTCAGTGGCCAGAAAAAGTTCCCGATTCAGCCACACACGGCCCCCCACGGGGAATCGCGTGTCCTCGGGAGGGCACTGGGACGCGCTCACCTCTGGGCTGGGGCTTTTCTCCTATGCACACAGGGAACTGTCTGAATGTGCTCGGGGGAGGCGAGGGCACTGGGGCCCGGGGAGTCCGTTGAGAAGCTTCTGGCGTCCCTCCCCGGCCCTTGCAGCCGGCGCCTCCGTCATTCGGTCGGCCTTTACCACATCGCTGTGGTTACGGTGGGTACGTACCACCACTCCTATGCTGCGTCCTCGACGCTCACACGGAGCCTGGCAGAGCCAGCTCCTTCCCGCTGACCTCAGCTTGGGGCCCCCGGGACAGAATGGCCTTGGACCTCTTGTCCCCCCACCTGCCTGGGGACTCCCTGTGGACAGTGGCCGGGCCCGACCCCCCCACGTCTTCAGTGCAGCATGACCCAGAGCTTCCAGCGAGGCCGGGCATGGGGCCGGGTGGGCTCGCTGCTTCTTCTGCCTGGCCAGTCAGGTTGCGAGGCCATGGGCGAGTGAGTGCCTCTGCCCGAGGCTCAGGCTTCTCTGGGAAAGGAGCTGAAATACCGAGCTTCTGAGGTTTCTCTGAGGCCACGTGAGGGCTGCCAAGGGCCAGGCTGGGCGTGCTCTGGGCTCTGGGCCCGCTCTTCAACTCACATCTCTGCGTGTGCTGGAAAGCCGGTGGCCCGGGTACACCAGCGGAGAGCGCAGGTCGGACGCACGGGCTTGGACTTTTTTGCCTCTCGTTTTTCCAGAAGGGTGCTTACTGGGCGGGCAGGTTTCCAGCTCTGAGCCCTGTCCTGGCAGCTCCTAACCCCAGCAGGAGGAGACAGGCACTCTTGCCTTCAGTGGGTGGAGGGGTGCAGGGAAGCCTGGGGTGACTGGCCGGCTTTGGATGGGGTGGGGTTCCGAGGAGTTGGGTCTTTGATGCGGCTAGTGGGAGGAGAGGGCTGTCCAGGCTGAAGGGACAGTGGGAAGGATATGCGTGAAGGGCCAGCAAGACGGATATGAGTGGCTGTCTCTAGAATCATCCCGAGCCAGCCCTCTGCCTTCCTGCATCTCTTCATTCCACGTGGAGACACAGCCCTGCCTTCGTGATGGGTGGGTGAGCGGGCACGAGGAATCGAGGCCTTTGGCCTTTGGAGTTTGGGATGGGGCCACCTTCTGTGCGTGGGGCGCGGGTCACTGTGGGGTGGGTGGTCAGAGTGAAGGAAGGCCTTGGTATTCTGCTCAGGGCGCCTGTGGGTAAATGGCTGGTGCTTGTGCCCAGGCTCCTGGGATGGCTCATCCACCCACTGCAGCTGTCGGGCAGGGTGGCCCTCAGCTCCCACGGGACCGAGTCGGAGCTGAGCAGGGCTGTGGTGGAGGGGCTGCCTCCAGGAGACTGGGCAGGGCCACACTGCTCCGGGGCCCAGCAGCCCCCTCGCCGCCCTGCTGCATCTCCGCTGAGCATGGGCAGTGGCTCCAAAGTGTTCCCTGTCACCCTCTGCTGGCCTTGCCAGGCCTGAGACCCTGCCCACTGGCTCCCAGGGCAGGCAGGGCCACTGGGCTCTTGTCTGGAGGGGGAAGAGCCGGACATGCTGCCAGCAGCATGGCTCTGAGATGGAGAGGAGCCCCAGAGTCAGGCATGGACCGGGCCCAGGGTGCCAGGAAGGGAGTTGGGGAGGAGACTCTGTACTGCATCTTTAAGGATAGATGGGGACTTGTCAGGCCAAGACCAAGCAGGACCACAGAGAGTGGAAAAAGCCAGAAGAAGCAGGACCTGTGGGTGAATGGGGGGGGTGGCACTGAGGTCCTGGCTGGAACAGGTGCTGAGCTCCACTGAGCCTCCTGTTTGGCTCCCCCACCCCCAGAAGGGCAGGGACACTTGGCACTGGAGACCTTGGACAGCGGTGGCTACCGTGGTGAGGATGGGGGCATGGGAGGGAGTGTGCTGTCCAGGGCCGTGGTGCCAGGCCACAGGATCCCAACGGGAGGGGATCTCGAGGGAGGAGGAGAGTGGCCAGCCTTGTGCAGATAGCTGTGAGCCTGAGGCTGGGCAGGGTCGTTGGACCGAGAGCAGCTGCTCCGGACAGTGGTGGCCCAGGTGGGGACAGCCAGCAAAGCCCATCCCCAGGCTGGTGGTTCAGGCTGATGGAGTCCAAGGCTGAGACTCCGAGTGGCTGGGTCACCCACACCACAGGCAGGCAGCCCAGCTGGGAGACCACAGGGCGTTTCGCTTCCCAGTCATCTTCTCTCTAGCACGTGGACAGGAAGCTAAGGATCAGAGAGGTTAGGGTGCCTGCCCAGGCTCACACAGCCAAAAGCAGTGAGAGCAGGTTTGGGCCACACCCTCCACTCCAAGGACCCTCCAGAGGGGCAGCTTCAAGCCCAGTGCTTGGCGCAAGTTCCAGGAGGCCCAGGAAGCAGGTCTTTCCCGTTCAGGCTGTTGGTGGCTCAGGCCTTTATCCACTCACCCAAATAAATAAACGGAGGAGACCTGTTTCTTGTCTAAAGTCACATTAGAACATTTGCTGCAGGCAAAAACTTTCCCCCAAAGACCTCACCCTGGGAGGTATCTCCCTTTAAAATGTAGTTATTAATCAGTGTAGCTGAAATTAGCATAATCTGTTGGTTTAAATGCAGAGCGCAGTGAGACTCTCCTCCTGTGAAGTGGGGGGGCATCGTCTTACTGCTGGAGGTCGGGGTGCGGAGGGACTGCCCAGGGGTCAGGCCTGAGCTCCGAGTGGGAGGGGTCGGGTCCAGGGGTGCAGGAGCCCAGTGGGGCCTGGGGGTGAGGTAGGCCGGGAATGGGGGACCCCGAGGTAAGCCGCACGAGCTCCTGCCCTCTCTCAGAGCTGGGTCAGAAGAGTGACCAGTCTGTCTAGTGTGCTCCGGGCTCTGTGTTTTGAGGACTAATGGTAAACCTCCATCCAGGCAGAACAGAGGCCAGGACCCAGATTGGTAGTAATAGTAACAAGCGTGTTGGCCCGTTCTCATGGGTCCCCTTGTGTGGAAGGGAAGCTGGGGCTTGCGGGACCCTTTCCCCCACCACACACAGCTGGACAGGGCCAGGATGCCGTCTGGCTCTGGAGCCGAAGCCCTTCCAAAGGGTAACTTCTGAGTGCCCTCTGTTCTCCAGGCTTTTCTTCATTACGAGGGATTCAGTGGTCTGTGTCCACAAAATTGGTATTTAAAAATGCCTCGTGGCCCCCTTCTCTGAAGTCTGGTGGTGTTTGCCCTGCTGTTTTCTGGCTCTGCCCCAGGGGCCAGGCCTGCAGGGGCATCAACAGGCACCCCCCACCGGGTTTAGGTCAGGGAAAGATTCTCGAAGGTTCTTGGAGTTAAAATGAAGTCTTCGGTTCGTGTCTGAACGCTTCCTTGCGGCCTAGAAAGCACCTCTGTTCTCTTCATTCTGTAGCTGAGCAGTACTTTCCACTCAGGGTGATGGTGGCAATGACCATGACAAGGGTATCGAGGGCCAGCAGAGGCTTGGTGACACCGCGTGGGGCGGGCCATCTTGGATCCTCAGGACCCAGCTCTCTGGAGAAGTCCCCATAGCAGCTACTTTCTGGGTAAAAGCAAAACAGATCTGTTGGCCCTGGAGCAGCGAGAGCCGGCTCCATCCTCGGCACGAGCGTGTCCTGCAGGACGGGCCAGTGTGACGCCCACCCTCTGCTTGCCAGCGTGTGGTCTCACTCCCTCCCCACTGACAGCTAGCCTGAAAATAGCCCCTGTGCCTAGGCTCCCAGGAGAGTTCCCTTCTCAGTCACTCAGGACGAGGGGGCCGGCAGGCCGCGGCTCACTGGTGGAGTGCCCCCTGCACGGTGCGCTCAGCTTGGAGCCAAGACCTTATTCTGTTACGAGGTGAGAGCCGGGGTGAACCCCTGCGCCCCCAGACAGCTCAGGGTCCTCCTCTGCAAAGTGTCTGCTTCAGGGTTGCTGAGAACCAAATGAGAATGGACGAGCTGATATTTGTGGCCATCAGACACACCACAGCTCTGGGGAGTCATGAGTAGTTTTATAGTCCTCACCTAGGTGCTTGGAACAAAGTAGCAGTGCTAATGAGGTGTTCCTGGGAGGCCGGTGTCCTCGGCCACATGGAGAGTAGGGGAGGGCCTCCTCTGTCCCCCACTCCCACCACTGTTCTAGGAGGAACAGATGGCCTTTCGCCCGTTCATGTTCCATCAACATCAGGTATCCCCTGCGAGCAAGACACAGAGCCTGTGATCCAGCTTGTACTAGGTTCCCCAGAGAAGCAGAACCAATAGGATGGAGGGTTTTTTTTTTTTTAAGATTTTATTTATTTGAGAGAGAGAGAGAGAGAGAGAGAGCACAAGAGGGGGTAGAGTCAGAGGGAGAAGCAGACTCCCCGCTGAGCAGGAAGCCCAATGTGGGACTCGATCCCGGGACTCCGGGATCATGACCGGAGCCAAAGGCAGTCGCCCAACTGACTGAGCCACCCAGGCGCCCCTAGGATGTATGCATGTATATATATTATATGTTCATGATATGTATTTACATCTATTGAGTACATGTATGTGTATACACATGTATATGCATCCATGCACACAAGTGTGTGTATACAAGAGATTTGTATTGGCTCATGCACTTCGGGAGGCTGAGAAGTCCCAGGATCTGCAGTTTGCAGAGTGGAGGCCCGGGAGAGCCGATGGTACAAGTTCTAGCCCCAAAGCCAACAGGCACGGGACCCTGGAAAGGCCACTGTTTCACTCTGAGTTGGAAGGCAGGGTAAGACCATTGTCTCAGCTTCCGGTCAGGCAGGAGCAATTCCTTCTTATCAGCCTTCTCGTTGTATTCAGACCTTCAGTAGGTTGGATGAGGCCCACCCTCATCAGAGAGGGCCATCTGCCTGACTGAGTCTGCCGACCCGAAGGTTCAAGTCACCCAGAAACACCCTCCCAGCCACACCCAGAATAATGCCGGGTCGAATGTCTGGGCACCCTGCGTGCCCATCTAGCTGACACAGAAGATGAACCATCACCTGGCTCCTCTGGAGACCAGACCTTCTGGGGAATCAGCAGCTCCAGGCAGCGCGGGCACATTTCCTAATCCGGGGCCCGGAAGCATGGAGGAGCCAGAAGTGACGCCTGCTGGCCGAGGAAGGATGGGGGCAGGCACGGGAAGGCCTTGGGCCTGGAGACACAGGAGGGCTGACTGTCTGCATGACGCAGAGCTGCATTGTGCCAGTGAATGTCTAATTTTGGGGGCAGTGAGGATAAAAAAGATGTCTCGATGTTATCTTTTAAAGCCAACATTTGACAGCGAACTTAGGTAGCTGCGGTCTCTGCACGGCCAAGTTAACTCTAAATAAACAGCAGGAAATGGAAAAATACATCCGGGAAGGGGGTCTCTTGGCTCTTCCGTGAAGGCTCGGGCTCTCCCTGCCCCGGGGAGGCACTGGCTTTCCTGCATCGATGCCCGCACAGCGTCCCCCAACAGACATCCTCCAGCCCTGGGCCACCGCCGCGCACGCCTCTCATTACCTGCCCGCCGTCCTCTCGGCCAGAGCCTGCTGCAGCCAGGTGTTCCAGATGCTGCTGAGTGAGTGAGCACTTTGCCGGAGGGCTTGGGGGCCTCGCACTCTTCTAGACCACAGTTGGAGGAGAGAGGGCTCGGGCGGGAGTAAAGGCGCGGAGGTGCAAGGGGCCCAGGAATTGGGAGAAGTGCAGTAGAGGAAGCAGGAAGCCCAAAGTAGGAGCGCGAAAAGATGGATCAGGACAAAATGCCGTCATTCGTAGAAGACTTCAGAGACCCAGCGCAGACCCTCCAGAGACTTTTGGTGCCTTGTCCTAAAGTGGGAGCATATAGTCAGGGATCATAGCACATTCGAAGCTTCCAAAACCTTAAGTGTAAATAAGTTCTCCAAGAAATCCGGCAAAATGCAGCATCCGTGGGATCAGAACAGGCATTAAAAAGAGGAACCGCCACAGACCCAGCAAGAGCCACTGGAAATCAAGTATATGACCGTGGGATTAAATAATCAACAGGAGGGAGGAGCGATCCCTCAAAAAGTGGAATAAAATGATAAATGGATGGGAATGGATAAGAGAAATTAAGGAAACCGGAGGACCTCTATCTGACCACAGTGCATTCCAGATAAAATGGGAGTTTGACAGAAGGTCAAAGAAATACAAACATTCTCCATCATTAAAGGGCACACCTTTCCAGCCCTCAGAGTTCTTAGCACAAAATAGGGATCCGCACGGTAGTACAAGACCACAAGATTCCAGAACATGGGGTTTGAATGCAGGGGGCCGGACTACAGGGTCACAGAGAGGATCAGGAAGAGGAGAGTGGCCCCTGAGGCCAGAAGCAGCCGGGCAGCTTGCTCAAATGCTGAGGGGCCATGATCTCCAAGCTAGAACTCTGCGAAGGACAGGCCAGGGCCTGGCATGTTGCCTTTTTCAGTAAACTCCCGAGGTGCGGTGCTCTACCAAAATCAAGGAATTAAACCCAGAAAAATGGGATCTAAGTGCAGGAGAGGGGCCCAGTAGCCTTGAGAGAAACACATTTAGGTTGGAGCAGGAGATGGAAGCTTCCAGAAAAAGAAAAAAAAAAAAAGGAATTGACACCTGGTTGGTTGTACAGAAAAATGACTTAAAATTCAATCAGGGAATTCTGGAAAAATGAGCAAGAGGATCATAGGAAGCCAAACGAATGAAACGTCAGAGCAGAGAGAAGAAGCAGTTCTGTGGGAAGGCTGACTATTGATTAGGGAAGTGCATTATTTAAATACAAATAAAGTGAATTTGGAAACCGTCCCGGAGGAGGAGCAGCCTGAAACACGGGACCTCTTGCACCAGCCCTTCCCGGGCTAACCGCCGACTGGGTGAACCTGCTCTTGCACCTTCATAAAGTTTTTCATGCACAGAATCAGGGAAAAGAAACTTTCCAAAGACAGTTAATCCCTGTAAGGTACACAGTCCAATGCTTGACCCATGAAAGTGCTGTGTTCTCAACCTGGCGTGGGGAAATGTCCCTCTGCAGAAGGTCAAGGGCCAGGCCAGGCGGTGGCCATGGCCAACAGGAAGCGTCCTTGGGGATGGGCATGTGGGGTTGCAGGGAGCGAGGGTGGAAGGTCATGTGGACGGGGCGGTGGTGATCTCAGAGAGGAGGGGTGTGCTCAGGAAGCCGTGGCTGTGGGACCACCGTGGGAGCAATGGCGGAGGGAGGGCATGGGCTGACACTCTAGAATGCCCCAAAGTGTGTGGGATGCTGCTCTCCCAGAGCCCTTCCCCTGCCCCAGCTCTTAGTGACACCAGGTGAGGGAGATCAGGGGACCTGGAAGGACCACCCATCCCCTCCCTCTGCCTGTTTCCAGTTTTCGGGGGGGCCAGTGGATTCCAGCAATGGGAACCACTGCCCCAGGTGGGCACAGCCGTGGTCCCAGGGGGAAAGCTCCCCATGGGCCTCCGTGCTCCTGGACCAGTGCTGGGAGGTCCCCCGAGGTCTCCACCCCCCCTCATTCTCGGGGGCAGTGGCTGCCTCGTGGAGAAAGCCCAGCAATTCTGAGCGCCATAATGTGTGATAAATCCCAATATTTCTGCCATTAAACAATAGCGTCACGAGGGCTGAATTGCCACCTGCAATGAGTAAATTAAATATTGACGATTTCATTGACTGTTAGATTTAATTTGGAGCCATCTTACTGTGGCCGTAATGGGGCTGGAGATGACTTACTATTTAATCCCGGCTGTCATCCCCGTTAAGAGCTGAGTGATGAGGAAACGATGTACTCGTCCGGGTGAGCAAGTCCGGACGCTCAGGCCTCTGCCCGGTAAATCTGGAGCCCGAGTGGCGGGGGCCCAACCCTAGCAGCCGTACCTCCTCTCCCAGGTAGGATTGAAACCCCGTCTTCCTCCCTGAGACCTGCCTTCACTTTGTTCCGGGGTGAAGCCGGGATCTCCCACTGGAGGCCGGTCTGTGGGGACTGGGAGCCTCGGCTTCATGCCCTGAGGGCTGAGAATGCTCAGTGCCCTTCCTTGCAGGCTGATGGCTGGGCTCCCTGGGGACGGAGGGGATGCCAAGCGCCAAGCAGCACAATGTCTGCCCGGCATGGGCGGGGCTGATCACGTAGTTCTCATGTAACTGCACGAACTTCGGTCACTCTCCTTGGCTGCAAGTTAACAAGTAGAGCTGAGCGCTGACCGCGGGGGCCACGCTCCATTCTGAGCACCGTTCCTGGATCAGCCCACTTAATGGTCACAAGCAGTGACCTTGAGCATCGTCGTGATCACCCAGATGTGGAACTGAGGCCCACAGAGGTTCAGGGACCTCCCTGAGGTCAAGGTCACACAGGAGTGGTGACCGGGATTCTGAGCCCATGGCCAGTGCTCCTGACCCGGGACTGTCACCTTTGCCCACTCGGGCCTGCCCCCCCGCTGGATGGCTGGGCGGTGACCGCACCGTGGTCGCTCTGGGCTTGGCTTGCCCGCGGCTGCTGGGCTGGTAGCTCCATCCTGCCCACCCCACAGCACTGCTGTCCCCATTTGCCCCCCGTCTCACACCTGCTTGCCTTGGACTTCCCTTCTCCTCTCCCTGCGGGGAGAGCCCTGTGCCATCTGTCAAGATTTGCCCCATTCTTCAGAGCCAGATTCCACGATGTGGATACTTCTCAGTTACTCTGTAGAACTGCATTGCACAAGGGAGGCCAGATGGATGTTCGCAGAGAAGCAGGGGGAGATGGGGTGGAAGATGGTAAAGTCGAGGCAGGTCTTCACGCAGAAATCCATCCCCCGTGGCTCAGGTTGGCTGGGTTGGCACAAGGCGGTCCTGGCCACAGAAGCTGGGCTGGGGGAGGGGCAGATGGCTGCCCTGTGCCTTCCCGATGTGGGCACCCCGACGAGAGAGAATTCAGGAAGTGGCTCAGATAAAAGTCGCCTAGCGTGTCTGAGATAAAGATGTGTGAGCCCAGAGGAGGGAGGGAGCCATGTGTCCTGGTGGCCATGGATTCCTTCAGGGGGCTGGAAAGTATTGGACAAGCACTGGGTGCTTGCAAAAGTATTTTCTGAGTGGATTTGGAAAAAAAAAAAAAAAAAAAAAAGGAACTATAGCTGCTCAATGCACTCAGGGGGCCTCCCCCAGCTCAGGACCCCACTGCAGTGGGCTGTGACCCATACACATGGACGCCTTCATGGGCCGAGGAGCGCTGGTGGTCACACCCCACAGCAGTGGGGTCCTGAGCTGGAGGAGGTTCCCTGAGAGCTGAAGGACTCAGCCTGACCCCCGCGAGGGTGTGCAGGATGCAGAGAGGGAGGCTCCGGGGGGCCGCCCCAGCTGATGGGAGAGGGGGCACCTTCACAGCCTTGGTTCCAAATCAAATAGGGCTCGCAGCTGCGGGCCCCAGACCCACACACCTGAAAGCTGCGGGTCTCAGGAGGAGGGCTGGGGGCCTCCCGGTGGGAGGGGGTCTCCATGTAAACAGGGAGCCCCCTCTTGGCTCCCTACCACAAGCGGTAGAAGAGGAAACACTCAGAGATGTTGGCTGTGTTAAAAGATCCATGCCAGAGCTGGGATGATGTCACGAACAGAGAGACTAATTAATGAATTAGAACAGGAAAAATAAAGTGAAAGAGAACATGGGGAATGAGAAGTGATCACAGCAGGAAAACCCTATGGAGCCTGTGACCTGTTGGGTTTGTGCGAGACTGAGGGATAATGGGGGGGTGCTCACGGGAGCTGCAAAGACCTTCGGAATGGTTGCAGGTTACATTTCCAGTTTGACGTTCCAAATGGGTTGAACTTCTGCTTCAAACATAACAAGCTGGGAAGCCACACTCAGACTGGCAAGTGCCTTCTGTCCCAGGTGCAGGATCAGGTCCTGAGAGCGTCTCTGCCCTGGCCGGGGGCTTCTGTGTCTGCGTGGAAGGTGCACTGGAGACTTTCTCCTCTGGCTCCAGTGTGCTGGGAGCAGGGAAGGGGCAGCTCAGGGCTGAGCCAGGCCCACCCACCCCCTCCCCTCCCTGGGCTGCAGTAGAAGAAACCCTAGGAGCTCTGGAATGGGAGGAGCTAGGTCAGTAGGGTTGAGCACCCACTGCTCAACTTTTATGTGGGCTGACTAAGGGGAGCCCCTCGTGGAATGAACAAATGAGTGACTTGGGCCGAGGGAGGGAGAGAGGGATCCCAGGAGAGGGCACAGCACAGGTGACTCTGAGTCCACCCTCCAGAGAGGTTGCCGCATCTTCCCCATCTTGTTGCTGAGACCCGGAGGGCTCTGCTTCCAGTGGGACCATCAGCCCTCCATGGAGCCCCAAGATTCTGGTGTGTCCAGGCTGCCCCACCTGGTGCATGCCCACGGCTGCCTGCTGAGGTTGAGATAGCAGGGACTGCTTACCCCCCCATCCTGCCGTCCGTATTTGGGGGGAGCCTCGTCAGGAGCTAGGAGATGAGGGGATCCCAGGACGCCCCCATTGCTGCCTGTCCCCCCACCTCAAGCCTGCCCAGAGGCCCAGGGGCAGGGGCAGGAAGACAAGCCCCAGGCTGCTGGCTGCTGGCCTGGGGACTGCCACATTCACTCACGGAGCCATCGAACTCTGTCTCCCTACTCGGGGGAGGGAGGAGCTGAGATTCAAGGCTTGCGTCTGCCTGGGAAGCCCCCAGACCTCATGTCATTCGGCCAGAGTTAAGTTGCCGCATTTCACAGAGGACCTGGAGGGACCTGAGTCAGAAACAGCATAAAATAGGGAGGAGCCTGGCTGGCTCAGTCCGTAGAGCATTGACTCTTGATCTCTGAGTCGTGAGTTCAGACCCCACGTTGGGGGTGGAGACTGCTTAAAAATTGTAAAATAATTTCCACGTGAACCAGAGCTTAATAAAACCCAGTGTTTCTGTGGCACCCCACAGGCACGAGGGCTTTCCCTACTCCCTCCTTATGTTATGTAAGCGTCATCACCAGCAATTTACAAGAAATTAAAGCAGGAGAGGGGAGGGGAGTGGGCTGATACTAACCACCCTCTAGACCTGCTGTCGGCCCCTCATGCA
This sequence comes from Phoca vitulina, assembly GCF_004348235.1. Taxonomy (NCBI): domain Eukaryota; kingdom Metazoa; phylum Chordata; class Mammalia; order Carnivora; family Phocidae; genus Phoca; species Phoca vitulina. The sequence goes on along the minus strand of NW_022589722.1, from coordinate 30,261,326 downwards.
TGAGTCTCCTGTGATCCTGCGAGGTAAGGGTCTCCCTCCCCAGGCGACGGAGGAGACTGAGGCTCAGGCGGACCCCTGACCAAGTGAGGGCCACGCCGAGCCCTGCTCTCTGCCTGACTGCGGAGCCTGGATGCCCCCTTTCCCCCACGTTCCTCCTCCCATGTCCATGGCTCTATTTTTTCATTTTAGAGCACACCTGTGGGGTGGGCTGTGCGAGGCATTTGTCGTTTCCGGCGTCATTCGCTCACTCATCAGGAGCACACGTCCCCATTCAAGGTCCTGCTGTTCTGTGCCACGTGGCTCTGGATGGTGGAACCAGCGTGTGCCAGCCGAGCCCAGTGTCGCGTCAGCCTGCTGGTTGGCGGGCTGGGTTTGGCAGGGCGTCCGTCTTCTGTGACGGTCAGTGCACTTCCTGGCTCTGCTGTTGACTGCCTTTGAGTCCCCAGCTTGTCCCTGTCCAAGCGTGCTGTTGGTGGCCCAGGGGGAGGAAGTGACGGGGGAGGAAGAACAGGAGGAAGTGGACGTGAGAGGCACATGGCAGGTGGGCTGGAGTCGTGGCCCTTCCGGTGTGAGCGTTCAGCCCCTAGGAGCCCGTGCCTCATGCCACCAAACCTGGAAATGAGATGCACACGGGAATGAAGCTTGTTTCCTCCCTCACCTTCTCTTGAAGGGATGTGGTTTTCAGCTTCTGCACAGAGTACATTTAACTGCCTGGGGGCGCCTGGGGGGCTCAGCCTGTTGAGCGTCCGACTCTTGGTTTCAGCCCAGGTCATGATCTCAGGGTCGTGAAATAGAGCCCCACACTGGGCTCTGCGCTTAGCAGGGAATCTGCTGGAGATTCTCCCTCTCCCTCTGCACCGCCCCCCCCAGCTTGTGTGTGTTCTCTCTCAAATAAATAAATCTTAAAAAAAAAAATTAAAAAAAAGTTTTAACAGCCTAATTATGCAAGGGGTAGGTGGGAGCTGCCCACTGCTGCAGAAGGACAACCGTCCCTCCACTGTGTACAAGCCATCCCCCCAACCCGTGTCCCACTTGAGTCTGACCAGCGGGTGGCGCTATAATTCCCATTTCGCAGATCAGAAACTGAGGCTCACGGGGCTCAGCATGCTACGGATGGTGAATGGCGAGTAAGGAGGCAGAGGACTGGGCAGCTGGGCGAAGCCGAGTTTCCTGACTCCAAGCCCAGTGCTCTTCCTTCTCTCAGGTTCAAGTGTACCGTCTTCTGGAGCTGTGAAGGCCAAAGGGCCGAAGACATTTTCTCGAGCACCTGCTGTGCGCTGGGCTCTGAGGGTTTTGCATCCATGTGAGATGGAGCTGGCCCCCCAGGTGCTGAGACGTGGGCTGGAATGCACGGGGCGGATGTCCTTGGCGCCCGGGAGCCTTCTCGGAGCAGGTGCGCGGCCGGCCTGGATGCGGAACCCAGTGCTGAGCCTCTCGCCGCCCCAGATGGCCGCTGTCACCTGTGTCCCTGCACATGGGGACCGAACCCTGTCACCTGATTGAATGTTAGGTTTCCAAAGAAGGGGGCTTGGAGTGGGCACAGTGATCACATGGTGCATGCCGGGGACTGCAGACAGCACGGGGCGGCGGGGGGAGGGGTGCTGCAGGAACACGGGAGCTGGCTGCGTCCCAGGGAGGAAATAGAGGCACACACCAGCCTGCTGGGGAGCCAGGCCTCCTGACCTCTAGTGGCGCCTTCCCAGAGCCCCACACACACTTCCTCTTAGCATCCAAGTCCTGAACCTCCCCGAATACATCCCCAGGTGCTTGCACAGACCTGGTCCTGCGTGAAACAAAACGGGAGTGTACGTCTGTCTGTCCTGCCAAGAGCCCGGGCTTAATCTGTCCCAGGGATTCTCATGCTACTGTTGCAGTCAACCCAGGTATACTTCTGGGTGGAGGTGCCCCCCCACCCCCTCACTGTGCACTGCTGGGGGACAGACACAGGGACCTGTCTGGTTCAGCCCCGGTGTCCAGGCAGAGAGCATGCTGGGATGGAGGTCTGCGGGCAGGATTGCACCTGTGGGGGAAGGAGAGGTGGAGGGATGGGGTGGGTGTGAGGGCCCAGCTGCTGCGTGGCCAGGGCCTCACTGAACAGAAGCTTGCTCCGGATCTTTCCTCTGGCTTTGGCAGGCCTGGGCTGTGGCTCCTGGACCCCCTGCCCCACCCCTTCTAGGGGCCTCTGCCTTGGGCTTGTGTCCTAAGGTTCTCAGATTCTTCCTTCCTCTCTGAGTCACACCCACCATCCTGGACCTTGGGGATCAGCCACTGCAGCCCCACTCCCATCATGCAAATGGGGAAACTGAGGTCCAGCTGGGCCAAAGGGGGTTTGCTGGACCTGAACCAGGCCCCTGCATACCCACCTCCTGGGTGTTCTCCAGAGATGTACTGCGACTTCCTGGGATGCGTGGGTGGTCCTGCCCTCCATGTGGCTTCCCTGCGTCCTTTGGGTCTCAGCTCAGCAGCCAGGCCTTGCTCGAGCTGCGGGTGCCCTGCTGTGACCCTGAGCCTTTGCCCTTCCTTCTCTGGGCCCTGTGCCTCTTAAAATAGTCTTGAGCATGCACAGTCTCTGTGGCCAGGCTGCCTGGTTCTGACCCAGCCCCCTCCACCTCCCGGCTTGGGCAGGTCATTTAAGTGATGGGGACTCAGCCATGCCCATCAGGGGCCTAGGCCAGCGTGGCCAGTGTGCCTGGTACTCTGGTAGCTGTTCTCTTGCCCCGGGGTCTGTGTTTCAGGATACTGGGGCTTAGGGTGCCCCCCCAGGTCCTGCCATGGCTCAGGAAGCCCACGGGGTCCATCTGCGGCCCATGGAATACTGCCTGGGGGCCTGTGTGTCCCCCACCCCCGTGGCCAGGTTTGAAACGATCCAGGCCCTGGGTCAGCGGCCTCTTTCCTGAGTCCAGCTGGGAGAAGGGGGATGTGCCCTCAGGCGTTGCTGGCACGGGTGCGGGTCCTGGGCCTCATGCCCCAGACTTGCTGTGCCCTAGCCCTCCAAGGGCACCCCCTCCTAGCCAGGCTTTGCCCCTGCTGTGCCCTCGTTCCTGGTCCAGCTCACTCACCTCCTCTGGGAAGGTGACATGCTCCCTCTGCCCTCACAGACTGAGGGCGGATGGGTCTGTACCCCACTGAACTATGAGCCCCTGGAGGATGGGAGCTGCTTCTGATTCACCCCAGCTTCTGTGAGCCTGGAACAAAATGCAGCCGGGGTGGGGGAGGGGGACAGAGAGGTCCTGCTTATTCTCGGCAGTAGAGGTGAGACCAGAGCTGAGGGAGTGGAGGTGCAGGAGCAGGGCCTGAGGGGCCCCAGAGGGGCTGCCTTACCCACTCCTGGGCCCTCGGCACATGCCCTGCGCTGCGCAGCCCCTGGGAGGCGGGGGTGGCTTGGCGGTGGGGGCCCAGGAGGGGCTGGAAGCTGGGTGACCTCGGGCAAGTCACTCAACCCTCTGAACCTCGGTTTCCTTGAGTGAAAGGAGCAGTACTTGTGAGCACTCGGGGTTCCTGAAGGATGAAGTCAAGTCGGGGCTGCGTGACGCACGGCAGGGGTCGGTACATCCTGGGAGTGTTGTCATCATTCTCTAATCTCTCTACTTATTCAACAAATATTTGTCGAACCTTTAAAACTTGAACAAGCTGGAATGTTTCAAAGTTGGTATATTAATTAGAAATTAAATTCCATGACATGACAATTAGTTGGCCACCGCCCGTGCTTCGCAGGCTGGGTTGGGGTGCCCCTGCCCCCAGCCCCATGCTTGCCCCCTTCTGCCCACCGTAGACCTCGAGTCCACCTGTGTCCCAAACCCTGGGGGAGACGGCACTGGTTAGTCCCGCCTGGCTGGAGCTAGTGAGCTGGAGGGGGAGATCCCGGTGGTAGGGGGAGGCCTGGGACCCCGAGGCAAGGAAGCATCCATGGGTCTGCTGTGGCCACTGCTGAACCAGCTCCTCCATGGGGGGTCCCGGGCTGCTCTGTGCCCCCTAGCCCTGAGGCTGTGCGTGGGGGTCCATCTGTCCTTGCCCAGGTCTCCTGCCCAACCCTCTCCCTCCTTGAACACTGCTTAGTCCTCATTTTACTCTCAGCACTTTGGGGGACTCCAGGGCACCCCACTTCTGCACCAGGGACAGACTTGGGTACACTCAGGGGTCTCTGGCCAAGGGGAACCCTCCTTTCCCCTTGGGGCCCTCAGTGAGGACCGATGGGATGGGCTCCCTCTGTCCACACGGTGTGTCCTGGGCCCCAGGTGTGTGCAGGAACGGTGTGACAGAAGGTTCCGTCCTCACTCCACCCAGAGAGCCCAGCCCTGGCACCCCAGCCTCGTCCACACCGTCTTCAGGCAGCCCACTGGCCTGGGCCGCACCTCGGCCTCCTCCCTACTCCTTCTGGTGGTCCCACATAATGTGTGACCCGAAAACCTGAAATTAAAATATCCCTCCATCCTGTTGGACTCTGCCGCTCAGCGCAGCCTCATTATTCGGGCTTATTAACTGAGGACGCAGCGCTGGACCACACGCCTCTGAAGTCACACGGCGGGTGGGCGGATGAGAAATGTTAATGCCGAGGATTAGAACTGTGGCCGGGGCAGATGTGTGCAGGCTCCGTGCAAGGCTCATGGTGCAATTCGGGGCTGGGTTTTGGGTTTCGGGTGTGGAAATAATTAAGTTGACCAGAGGGTGAGGAGCACGCCTGCCCAGATCGAGCCCCCTTGCCAAGAGCAGGGGTGGATGATTTCCTACTGATCTCAACACTCCGTGCCTGGCAGGGGTCCGTGGTGTTTTAAGCACATCTACCTTTTACCTTAACTGTTCCCTTTTACACATGGGGAAGCTGAGGCTCAGGGGCAGTGACTTGCCCACCATCCCACCCCTGTAACCCTGGCTGTCAGTTTCGTGAGGACAGGGACTTCATCTTCTTCATGTCTTTGTCCCCACTGTCTAACTCTGGGCTTGCTGGGTTTCTATGACTCAAGTCAGTCTCCTGCTTAAACCCTCCCAGAGCCCCAGCAGATCTCCATGGCTTCTTGCTCATGTCACATGTATCCCCACCCCCACCCCCCGCCCCTGCCTCTGGTAGTACGACCTGTGGCCCATCTTGCATCCCTGAGCTGTACTGTGACGGCCCCGCTCACATCCCCCCAAGTCTCTGTCCGCCTCCTCAGTCTCCCCAGCCTCAGCCCCCACTGCATCTCAGTGAGTCCCCTGGCCCTGTCATCTCCTAGTCTCCTGGACATCCCTCTGTGTCCCCATTGTGAAATGCTGCCCCAGCGTCTCCATCACCTTCCCCTCTGGGCCCCACCGAGTTCTGTGCGCCAGCCCCATCTGAGCCGCTCAGAGGTCTGGGGGAAGGCGGGACGCCCCCGTGGGTCAGGGCCCGGCCTGTGGGTCCGCTCACTGCAGGGGCCACATGCACCCAGCCCAGAGCCACTGTGGGGTCGGGGGGGAAGCCCCCTGTCTCTGCAGCTTCAGGTGCTTCCCATGCTGATCAGAGATGTGGGATCAGAAGTCTTCAAAGCTCTGTTGGTAATCAGTGAGGCCAGTGTGTGTTTTATCTATATGAACAGCTCCTAGAGATTCCCTCTGACCTGTTCCTGATCCTGTTCGCAGGGCGCAGGTTCCTTCCTGGAGATGGCACCTTGCTTTTCAGGCCCTCACTGACGTAACTACAAACATCGATTCCAGTCCAAACGCAGCTATGAAGCCTCCAAAATGGGGCTTAGGGGGTCCTGCACCCCAGCTGCCCCCCTCTTCCTTGCTCTCTGGGGGTTTGGAGCTGCAGTCCTTGCCCTGTTTTAGACATACAGCTTTCTCCTTTGAAGTATAATTTACATACATTGAAATTCAGATCTTAATTGTACCGCGTGACGAGTTTTGACAGTGGCGTACACCCGAGTAACTCACAGCCCCGTCAAGATCCAGAACATTCCCAGCACCTCAGAAAGCTCCCTGGTGCACCTGCCCGCTGAGTCTCCCCCCACCCCGATTGCCCTCGCCTGATGCGTCTGCCCGTTCCTGAGCATCGTGCCCATTCAGTAAGTGGCCTCCCGTCTTGTTCTCTTCGCTCAGCGCTGTTGTTGAGCCCCCTTCACACTACAGGTGTACCTGCCGTTGACTCCCGGGTGCGGCCGAGTGACAGCCCATGGTGTGGATCTGCCACCACCGGTTTGCCCATTCCCCAATTGATGGACATGTGAGTTGGTCCCACATCCTGGCAATTATGAAGAAAGCTGCTCTGCACATTTGTGTGCACGTCGTTCTGAGGACATGTTTTCATTTCTCGTGTCCGTACCTAGGAGTGAAATTGCCAGCACCTAGGGCACAGCTGTGTTTAATTTCATAAGAACTCGCCAAACTCTTTCCCAGGGCTGTCGCCCCATCTCCCGCTCCCCGGCTGCCCCGGCACGCTCGGCTGACTGCCCGGCGCCCGTGCGTCGGTGCCTCGGTCCTTGGCAGCCTTGCCCCTCTGTGCACCTGTGCTCAGACCGGGTGCCCACCCCAAGTGCGGATGTTCCCCTCCCTGCACATCCTTCCTCCCTGGAACTTGGTCTTTCAAGGTTCCCTTGTATCCACCACTTGTCTCTAGTCCCATGGAAAAGTATGGTTTTTATTCTGAGTGTGTCCTCTTGTTACCATGGAGCACAAGGTCATTTATGCTTTTGCTTCTGTGTTAGAAGTGGACATCCGCGGCTTTTGTCTTGAACTTGAACAATCCCATAGAACAGCTCTATCCACTAGAAGTATAATGGGAGCCACGTGTGTGATCTCGTATCTCCTAGAAGCCTAGTAACCAGGATAACCAAAACATTATCATTTTGACATGTAACTAATTTTTTCAAATATCAATGAGATGTTTTACCTTTTTCATACTAAGCCTTTGAAATCCCATGGGTGTCTTACACTGACAGCGAATCTCAGGTGACACGGGCCACATTTCACCTGCTCACCAGCAGCAGGTGGCTGGTGGTCGGTCCAGCACTCAGAGGTGGCTTTGGAGCTGTGGAGAGCTGAGTCCAGATCCCAGCTCTGCCTCGGACTCGCTGTGTGATTTGAACAAGCCACTCTGCCTCTGTGTGCCTTGGTTTCCTCCTCTGTGAAATGGGACTCATCTCTAAATTGTGGTGGACAAGACGTGCCTGTGGAGCTTCTCCCTGACGTTGTTCTTCTCTTGGGGCTTACTTCTTGGCAGGACGTCTCAGGGACCTGGGGTGGAAGGGTTGTGGGGGGACAAGGGACCATCCGAGTATTGAGAAGTGGGGTGCCATGCCCTGGAGCATGGTTGGCACAGCAGAGGCCCCTGCAGGGAGCAGCCTCCAACCGGGTTGGCTGCTAGCACCTTCCCTGTCCCCAAAGACTCTGCCGGGAGGAGCCCTCCAGGGGCAGGGTGGGGGTGACGAAGTGGGCCACCGCTGTCCTGGTGGAGACTCTGGCCCGTGCATCTCAGCAGTGAAGACGGCAGCATGCTTCTTCACTCCTGAGAGGTGTTCTCCCCTATATTTAGCCTATAAGGATTTTCCCCCTCAGTACATTTAACTCAAAATCTAAAACTTATTTTCAACCCATTATTCATTTCCAGCCAGAAGTGCTGTTTCTTCTAAAACTACCACAGCAGAGAGAACAGAATGTTGAGTGTCTCCCGAGGGCAGCGGGCCATGGTCACACCGTCACCACGCACCGCACCCCACGTCACTGGGTCCAGCTCAGCGCAGGCTCTGCTTGAGGCCTGGGTGTCCTTGACGGGGGAGGAGACGGGGCAGGGCCACACCTTCTAGAGCGGAGCATCACTGATCCTTCACTGCCCCCTGAAGCTGATAGCAGCATCCCCATTTTGTAGAGCAGCTGAGGCTCCCGTTGGTTGGGTGGCCTCCCCAAAGTCACAGCTGCCTGAGGCCGTGTTGTCCTCCCTCTCATGTCTCCCTTTTTTCCAGGGATCCTAGGGTCCGGGTATGTGTCACGTGCTTCTCTTTGGACAGTCTGAGCAGCCCAGTGTGGACCAGTTAAGTGTCCCTGTTTTGCAAATGAGAAAACTTGAGGCCCAGGGAGTTTGCGTGAGTTGTGCAGGGGTTACGGCCCATCGGCGGCAGGGCTGGGGTTTGAGTCCAAGTCTCTGGGCCACTTTCCTGCAGCTCCGGGCGAGTCACCCGGGAGCTCGGGGGTGAGGGCAGGGGCAGGAGTGACAGCCAGACTGGTCACCACGACTCCTTGGAACCATCACTGGCAGCTTACACGTGTGGACATTTGGTCGGCGTGGCATTTTTGGAGAAGCATAAGGCTGCGTGGCTCCCAGGCCGTGTTCTCCCCAGGACTCACGAGGTGAGGATGACAGCCCGGGGTGGCAACGTGAGCCAGCCCAGCGGTGATACTCTGGGGTCCCAGGTTTGGGCGGGGCGGGGGGCGAACGACCTGCAGCCCCTGAGCAAGGACCACGACTGCCCGCAGCCCCGACAGGCCAGCTGCTCTTTCGTTAGTGAAGAAGCAGTCCCAGGAAAGGACTCTGATTGGTCGCTGGGTCACGTGCCCGTCCTCTAGGCCAATAATAATTCCCAGGTCATCCAGGGCTGTGATTGGCCAGGTTGAGTCATGTGTCCTAGCCCACCACCCACCCAGTGAGCTCATGGGGGGCCAGGGGAGCTTCCTTCTGCAGCGTGGACGGTGGGTAGCATCACCCACTGTCGTTGAGTGAGGGTGAAGAAGGGCTGATGGCCTGGCATGGGAACCGGGAAGGGCATTCCAGGCAGGGGGCACAGCGTGTGCGTGCATGTGCGCGTGCGCCAACACTTGCGCGTGCAAAGGCGTGGAAGCTTGAAGAGCGTGTCCGCGAGTCCGCTGGCCCGATCTCCTACTGTTCTCTCATCCCTGTCCTTCCTGTGGAGTGGGCTGGGGGGTGGGACTTGCAGACCACCATTCCTGGGGACACTGGCGGAGCCTGACCAGGGTGCATCCAGGAGGGGCATGCATTTCAGAGGAAAGGACCCCAAAAGTCTGCTCAACCGTTCACCCAGGGGTGAAGGGAGGAGCCCCGTAAGAAAGCTGGTTGGCAAGAGCTCTTCCGGTACAGCGTCGAGTTTTGGGGCCTCGGTTTTCTCCTCTGAAAAACGGGCGGTCGTCTGTGCCTCACAGAGCAGTGGGAGGAGTGGCTGAGAGAGCGCGTATAAAGCACCCGGCGTGGTGCCCGGCAGGCGGTGGGTGGACAGTAAACCTGCGTCGTACAGTCCTGTCGGACTAGTGCAGGACTCAGGCTGCCGTGTAAAGACTGGACGCATTTGCTGTCGGTTCCCTTCTCTTTCTCTTTCAGGGCTGTCAGAATTATTTCTTCCAGGACTCAGTTTCCCTACTTGTAAAAGGGAAGTGTAGTGAGATTCTATGAGGTCATATCCGTTGAAAGTCAGCCTGGCAGCTTAAAACACTCAGCAACTGTTGGTTCCTGTTCTCTCTCTCTCTTTTTTTTTTTAAAGATTTTATTTATTTTGAGAGAGAGTGAGAGAGAGCACGCAAGCAGGGAGAGGGGCAGAGGGAGAGAGAGAGAATCTTAAGCAGGCTCCACACTCAGTGTGGAGCTCCACGTGGGACTCGATCTCACGACCTTGAGGTCATGACCTGAGCCAAAATCAGGTCATAAATCTCTTAACCAATTGCACCACCCAGGCGCCCCCGTCAGTTCATGTTCTCATATAAGAAGAGGCTCTTGCCTGAGGCATCTGCCCCCATGAAGTCTCAAAGCTGCTGCCAGGCCTCCATCCTGTGGGGTGTGAAGGTTAGACGTCTGTGTGGCACAGAAGTGCCCGGAGATGGCTTTGGCCCCTTCCTGTTGCCTGCAGCCTCGCAGGAGATGCTTGGGCTCCCGAGAAAAGTCCTTTGGGCTGAACGGTACCCGGAGGGAACGGCGTAAGGGAGCCTCGGCCCCAGCTGAGCTTGCTGAGAGGATGGACAATCATGCTGAATCTCCTTCTGCGTGGCCCTGTGCTTGGGGCCTCCTGACAAACCCACCCCCATCCCCTAAGCCGACGGATCATCCTGGGGAGGTGGGGAGGCCAGAAGGGGGCTCTGGTGGGCTGTAGCCAGCCTTCCTCCTGCGTGCTCGCCCTTACCTGCGGCGTGTCTCGGCGAGGCTGGGGGCAGTCCCCAGACGTGACCTGGTAGAGCCCGCTCAGCGTACAGTGGGTCTGGCATCCAGAAACCTGTCCGGGAAAGAGTGAGGATCACACAGGGGGTTTCTTTCCTGCCAAGTGAGCGTGCCGGCCCAGGGCTGGCCTTGCGATGGCGCTGCAGGGGCCGTTGTGGCACCTGGCACATGGAATGCTCTGTGGCCAGGCTGTCACCGCTCCCACCACATGTCCTGCCCGAGGCTGGGCTCATCAATGTCAAGTTCAGAAGATATCTTCTAGTGCTCTGCCTGACCATCTCCCCTAGATGCTGGTGACCCCATCCTAGAGATGGGGAAACTGAGTCAGGAGGTGAGGCAATGGTCTCAAGTCACTCTGAGGGGGAGGCGGCACCGGGATTGTTTCCATTTGGCATGAGAGACCCTGGGACCCCTCCCTTCCCACCACACAGGGCCCCATGCTAGAATCCCCACCATGGCTGTCACCTCCCAGGTGCGGCCACCAAGTGTCACAGTCCCACTCTGCCCTGCTCTGGACAGGCTGGTGCTGGGACGTACCTCTGAGGGGGAAGGGGTTTGGCTTGTGCCTTTATTAAGCACCTCCCGTGTGCCAGGCACTGTGTTCCTCTGTCTTCCCCAGTCCCCCTGTGTGTCTGAGATGGCCATGCTGAGCCCTTGGGGGACGCTGAGCTCCTCTCTCTGTGTGTCCTCCCCCCGCCGTCCACAGCCTGGTCTCATCCTGCAGGACAGGGTCAGGAGGAAGAGAGGGAGGGGTAGGGACAGGGTGGTGGGGGGACTGTGAACTTGAAGCCTGAGGGCCAGGGTCCCCTCCCAGGGTCCACGCCAGGTCCTCTCCCAACCATCTCTCACCAGCTGCCACCTGGGGCAGGTCACTTCACTCCCTACATTTTTGTCAGCTATATATCCATCGGGGTCCTGATACTCATCTCCCAGAATTGGGGCGCACAGAGGTGCTGTGTCAACGTCAACCCCCATGGCCTCCCTTCCCTGTGGGCAGGAACCTCCCATCCACCTCCGTCTGCTGGCTGAGTGGGGGCCGAGCGGGGACAGGCTCACTGGCTGGCACGTCCAGTTCTGAGTTAACAGCCTAGCCCAGCACCTGCTTACAGCCTGTGCCCCCACAGACTGGGTGGGAACCTTGCCTTGTTTACACCTGTCCACACGGGATGCTGCTTCCCCAGCTAGAACCCTTGTGGAAATGCATGGTCCTGCCTTGAGGGGGACTCAGGAGCCCCTGGGTTGCTGGAAGGTTCTGTATCTTGGTCTGGGTTACTTGGATGTAGACATTGGTCACAATCCATGGAGTTGCATGCTGAGCTCTACACCATTCACCGCAGTAAGTAGACTGTGTCTCTGTTTTGCACATTGGGGCCCCCTTTTGGAAGGCAAGAGTGTCTGGGTCACTGTCCAGGGCGGACTCATTCTCGGAGAGGTGGAGGAGCGCTAACCCGGGGCTCCGTGCAGATGGGCCTCCCCTAAATTAGATTCCGGGCTGTTGGAGGTGGCAGGATGAGGAGGGAGTGTGCGTCCGCCAGTCGCGTGTGGAAATTATTATTTTCCCGAGGTCTGCAGGCCAGTGGGGAGAACACTCCCCATTGGAAGCACCCCCATCGATTGCATTCGGCAGTCACTGTGATTTGTTTGAAGACGGCCTCCGGATCCGAGGGCCCAGGTAGCTGCTCCCAGGCCTCCTGCCAAGGAGCAGACACAAATGCTCCATGTCCCAGAAAGCAGGGGGCCTGAGGCCAGGGGACAGGTGGTCTGTGGGGACCAAGGCCCGGGGAAGGGCAGGCACCAACCATTCCATGTTTCCCTCTGGCCTGGGGCCCTTGTCCCCCCCTCCCCCCCTCCCACCTCCCGCCTTCCCTACTGCATGTTCTCTATCACGGCAGGGTCCGGGGGACTGATGAGAGGAAGGAAAAGTAGCCCCGGGCTCTTGCCTATGGCCGCGAGGCTCCAGCCGCTGTCCCTGGGTCCTCTGTGCCACAGGCCAAAACCAGGCCCTCTCCAGGGCTGCGAGGCCACATCTTCACGGGGGCCGGGCTCCTCCCTGAGGGGACCCCTGCAGTGTGTGTGGGGGGGCAGCCTGCTCTCGGGCCTTCTAGCCAGGGGCTTCCATTCCGGCAGCCCCCTTCAGGGAACAGGGCCACCCGGCGGGCCAGGCAGGTGGTCCTGGGCCGGGGTCCTGGCTGGCTTCTGTGCTTCTGAGTCTGGTGCTCTCTCAGAAATGGCACTTCTTTCCCAGTTTTGTGGGTGTGATGCGGCTGCTTTAGCTGGTCCCACGGACAGCCCCAACCGCAGCGCGGGCGCGGCTTCCCAAGGCTGTCTGCTGTGAGGAAGCTTCCAGCACGCCCCCGCCCCCACCTGTGGTTGCCAGGGACTTGTGGCCGGCTTTTTTTGGCTTACCCTCAAGATCACAGCCCCCAATCCTCAGTCCACAATGCCATTTAGAGTGTATATTTCCTGCTAAATAGCATAAAATTACACCCTTTCAAGTTAATGCAACCACTTTGCAACATGGGCTGCTGAGAGGGGGGTTTTAAATGTCAGCGCCGAGTAGCCGCTTGTGTTTTCTGGGGCTTTCCGATTAAGAACGGCCTCCCCTGGAAGGACCTCTGCATTGGTTAAGTGGCCCTGGGCAGCCTGCCTCGGCTGGCCCGCTCGGTCAGGGTCACCGGGACCCAGTACGGTTCCCCCCACGGCGCACTCAGTAAATGGGTTTGCTCGGAGGTGCATTGTGTGCAGCATCCCCGGGTCTGAGCTTCAGAAAATGTCTCCCTGCGGGGTTTGGAGAAGCTGGTTTCGGAAGAGCATTCTTGTTGTAAAGACCCAGCATTAGTCTCCTGAGAGCCCCCTTGGGCGTAGCGCCCGTCTCCCTGGAGCTGTTCCGCACTGGGGACCGACCACCTCCCAGACCCCAGGAGAGAGCAGGATGCCCAGGGCAGGGTCGGCAGGTGTGGGTGCCCCTGGGCAAGAACCTCACAACACAGCCAGTCCTGGGGGGAGAGCTAAACAGGCCTCCGCACCGCTGTGGGCTGCTCAGGAGTTCTGCCCGTTTAGGGAAGCGGCCAGCCAGCAATCCATCATGTCAGAAGAGATGAGAACCACCTACAGCCTCTTGTCTGCCCCAGAGGGCTCTGCCATGGCTCACAGTCCACACCTTACCACCTGGCCTCAGGTCCGACCTCCACACAAAAGCCCGCTTCCTTCCTGGCTACACCATCCAAGAGCCTAACAAAGACCGATGGCTCCCCATCACCCACAGGGGATGGCCAAGCTCCTGGATGTGGCATTCAGGGCCCTGCCTGACCTTCTACTCCTCCTTCACTACCCACCTTTGGCTTTGTGGTCCAGTCCCCCATGCTTAGAGCCCCTTGATGCCCCTGTTTCTGGTGCCCTCGCCCCTCCTACCACCCACCTGTCCCTCCTAATTACCATGCACTTACCTGGCTGCCCACTTGAATATTCTGGTCCATCCTTCAAGGCCCAGCTCAGACACCACCTCCTCCAGGAAGGCTTCCCACTTCCTCTCTGTACAGAGCCCTCTCTGCCTCCTTTTATGCTTATTTTTTAATTACAGATACACGAAGGGAACTTTAATAAATCTCTATATGTTTTCTGCCCAAATGAATAAACAGGCATTTTGTCACATTTGCTCTGATCGTTTTGTGAAGAGGTAAAACAGGCAGAAGGAGGTGTCCTCCACGCCCCTCCCTCCATCCCTCCCCTCCCTTCCCTTCCCCTCCCCGAGGGCAACCACAATCATAAATCGGTTTTGTGTGCTTATTATACATCAGCAAACCACAGTCGGGCGGTGCTTGCTAGATGTGAATGGTGTTAGGTGTCGTGTAGCACTTGTGGGTGTTACCCGGGGCGTGTCCCCACGCTCAGTGGTGACACGTGTACATCTGGCTTATCACTCTGGCTGCTGGGAGCCGGAATGTTCTCTCCATCGTAAGGACATTATAGCTGACCCATCCCCTGCCGATGCACAGTTCGTTTTCCCCGAGGCAGGTGCTGTCCTGCAGCCACTCCCATCTGTGTCCCCGGCACGCGTGGCCCTGGGGTATGTGTCCGGAAGGGGACCTGCAGACCTGGGCATGCGTGTCTTCGCTTCATCGGGCAACCCTCTGGCCTCTCCCTCTCTTCCTTCTTGCCTCGGTTGGTCCTTGACACAGATTTGTGAATGGAGGAGCCCTTGGAATGATTCACGCCTCCTCTGCTCCTCTCGGGTCCTTTGAGCAGGGAGGGCGGTTCCCGCTTCCCCTGCTTCAGACAGGAGGTGAGAGCGACACTCGTCAGGACCCAGGCCAGCAGGGGAATGATATTTGCATGCAGGTTGGCTGGCCCCGACTGGGGACCATGGCTCTGGGTGGGTGCCCGGTCACAGGTGTAGACACAGACAACGTGGTCTGGGAGGAGCAGGGACTCCCTGGACGGGACAGCAAAAACAGGTGTGCATTTCCCTGGGTTTCACCCGAACCCCCAGTGGCCCCCGATGGTCCCGCGTGGACGAGCTTGGGGTCAGCGGGAGCCGGCGTGCGGGCACCGGGCTGGGTGAGTGGTTGTGGCCGGGCCGAGCGGGAGCTCGCTGGCCGCACGTGGAGCTACCTGTCCTTCCCCGCAGTGGTAAAGGTGGCAGGCGGATTTCATCGGTGAGTAATAAACTGGTTTCACACAACAGCAAAGTGGTGCTTCTGTTATATTAATATTTATTGGCACTTCCTGACGTTGGAGCTTCCTTGTTACGTTTGCCCCACTTCGCGGCCATTCTCTGAAGATGGGACGAAAATCACAACCCGAGAAGCCACACAACTGCGCGGCTCGTGTGGAGGGACGGGAGGCCAGGCCACCTTCCCGGGGGCTGTTGGGTGGCTCTGGAGGCCCAGGGCGGCTGCCCCACTTTGTCACCCAGCTGGGGGCAGGTGGGAGCCACGTGGGGGGCAGGAAGCAGGAGGCCCAGCTCCGGTCAGCTCAGCGCTTTCCCAGCTGCTGGAGAGGCCTGAGAAACAGGAACGTGCCCTTCCCTGCTGTCCTCAAAGCTGT
The DNA here is from genome assembly GCF_004348235.1 of Phoca vitulina. Taxonomy (NCBI): domain Eukaryota; kingdom Metazoa; phylum Chordata; class Mammalia; order Carnivora; family Phocidae; genus Phoca; species Phoca vitulina. The sequence goes on along the minus strand of NW_022589722.1, from coordinate 30,246,172 downwards.
GCTCGGCACTCCGGACCAGCAGAGAGGGTCTCAGACCCATGTCCCCTCCTGGACAGCGCCCTCCCAGACGAGGTGAGCGAAGGTCACAGGGGACGTGCCTGGATACAGGCAGGAGGGCTCCGGGGCAGGAGGGCTCCGGACCATCTTCTGGGTCCGCAGTGCTGGCCAGCGCCCAGCCACCACGGGGTGCAGGGCTATGGAGGGGGCCCCATCCGGACCCCGGCTCTGCCGTTCACTGACCCAGGTGCCCAGTGAACCACAGCCCCACTGGGCCCGTTCCCCCCTTCGGAACACATAGGGTCAAATAAGGAGAGGGACAGTCACGCACTTTAGAAACACTTGTCTCTCGGTGACGTAGCCTCCTTCCGAGAGGCCACCGTTCCTGTGATGAATTCCGAGGTCATTAAGGGTCAGCCTGTGACCTGGCCTCGTCTCGGTCGCCTTTACAGGGTCACTTTCTGTTCTGGTCACTGACCACACCATGGGCACCCAACCCCGCCACCCGGCCAGTACTCGTGCTGGCTGTCCGTCCTCCTCCCTGCCATCCTGTCCCTGAAGTGGCCTGGGGGAGGGGCTCACCGTGACCCCGTGCCCACGGCCCCTTGCACCATTCCTGCGTCGAGGGAGAGGAAAGAGGAGGGGTCTGGACACAGTTCCACTGACTTGCCGCCTGTCCTGGGGCTGTGGCGTGCATGGGGGAGGCAGACGGCCACCGAGGCCCTGCAAGCTGGTGGCACTGAATTCGCCATCAGTTCTGGTGCTTTTGTGCTGCTGGCCGTGGCTGCCGGTCTCCCTCCCGGCTGTCCGCGGGCCAGGCCCCTGCTGGGGGGCCGTGAGGAAAGCACAGGTGGACACCTGTCCATGGACGGTGCCCGGATGTGGTAGAAGGTGTGACGGTCACTCTTCCCATTGTTGAGCGTTCGGGGCTGACCTGCGGGGTCAGGTGGGCTGGAGCCGGGCAGGACGGGGCCTGGCTCAAGGTGCTGCAAGGGAGATGCCCTCCCATCCTGGAGGTGGGCCAGCCCCCACCGCTGGGTTTCTGTCTGCTTCGGGAACACATTGACATGGCCTGGACGGGGCCACCTCAGAAACCCCCTTGGTCCCACTGAGAGGGCAGCTCTGTGAGGTCTGGAGTCGTTCTGGGCGCAGGAACCAGAACCAAGGCCCGGAGGTCGGGGAGCAGGTTTGCACGTGTGTGGAGACCGGGTTCAGGTCTGCCGCCCGTGTTTGCAGGTGTGAAGGAAGAGCCCCCTGTCCCTCGGCAGCTTCCTGAGCACCGCGGGAAGGGTCCCCGGGTTGGACGCTGGAGGCCTGAGACCCTCCTTGTTTGATGGCAGACATCACACACCTTCACCAGGCTCCTGCTCGGGCCAGGACCTGGGCTGGCGACTCCGGGAGCTGCAGTCCCGCAGGGGAGCAGAGAGGTGCAAGCCGGTTCTGATCCATCAGGTCAGGGGCTGGGATGGGAGCAGCCGTTGTGAGGCCGGGCCCACCACCCAGTTCCCGGGGCCAAGCAGCTTGCCGGCCAGCTACCCAGTGGGTGCTCCAGGACGTTTGCTGAACGACCGAGGGAGTCAAGGGGGTCCCCGTGGGGGTGGGGCGTCCGGTGCTGCCCAGAGGTCCAGGGAGGCCACCAGGGGGGTCTTGGCAACGGTCGCGGGACCCGCCACAAGGCAGGTTGAAAGCACCTCCACCCTGTAGGGGCGTGGCCCCGTGGCTCACCCCAGCCTGGGGTTCAGGGGAGCCCAGCAGGCAGACCTGCTCCGCTGTCTGTCCTCTGACACAGAAGGAAACACCGCTGATGGGAGCGCAGGCTGGAAGCCCGAGTCACAGTAGTGCTGGTTTCCTTTACTACTTACTCGCACGGCCGGGCCCCCGGGTGTTCTTCTCTGATGGAGGGTGGAGCCAAGTACGCACATCCCATCTCAGAGTCAGGGGATGCGGATGAGGCTTCCCCAGGTTTGCCCAACAAGAAACGGGCCATGCCAGGATTGGTACCCGGACAGGCTGATGCCACAAGTCCTGTCCCTCCCTCATTCTGGGCAGGCTGGATGGGATGCACCCTCCCCTGCCCCACCACCCAGTGCTCAGCATGCGGACCGCACGGCGCCCACTCCCTCTGCCCCTCGCGTGCCCCGTGCAGCGGGATCTCTTCCTGTTGCGGATGAGGAGACTGGGCACAGAGAGCCAGGGGGCCCCACGCCGCTGGTGTCAGAGCCGGTCTGTCCCCAGCACGTGGACGGGCAGTGACACTTGACACCTGAGCTTCTCCGAGGCTGCCCCAGGGACTCCGCCGATGCAGGAAAAATTTGAAGTTATCTTTGACTTTTATGACCCTTTTTCTTCCTATTAAGCTGCTTAGAGCTGTAAGCGTAGTCATAAGGAGCTCATTTATCTTGACGAAAGTGTGGCTATAAACTACGTGGTCCTCGTGAAGGAGCCACCAAGATGATTCTCTGCTGGTATCGATAAATTCTGACACGGAGCAGGAAGGTCAGCCCCTGCCAAATAAAATGCCTTTTCAGCTTGTTAATTAAAGCTTTATAAGGACGTGGAAGCACACACTCTGGGGGCAGGCCTCAGAGAGAAGCAAGTAGCTGGGGCTTGGAGGGGCCCCCGAAGCCTGCCTCGCGCAGATGGGGAGTGGGCGGTGGTGGCAGGTGACGCGGGTGTCCTGGGACGAAATCCACCGTCCCCGGAAGCGGGAGGTGGGGGGCCCAGCTTGGCAGCCCCATTGGCAGCAGACTCCTCCTAAAAGCCCGGGACTTCGGGCTTTGACCCAGGAGCCATCCTGTCTTCGGGGCTCCTCCCGATGCCCTGGCACAGAGGGATCCCGACACACCGTAGCACGGTCAGGCGCCCCTGACTATTGGAGTGTTCTCGCTGATGGCGTAAGCAGGTGAATGCTGTTTGTTCTGTGGGCGGCCTGCAGGCGTCCGGTCACTGCCCTGTGGCACGTTGTGTCTCTTTCTTGGTAACTGAGTGTGGAGAATGAGGTCAGCGAAGCTCCCCCTGTCCTTCCCTCCCCCCCCCCCCCCGCCCCGACCTCAGGGTCTCTGCCTCCAGCAGCTTCCATCCACCTGAGTCTCTCTGGGTCCCCGCCCTTCCCCTCCCGGACAGTAAATTCCTAAGGCACATGGACGGAAGTCCGACAACGCATGAGAGAGAGCCAAGTGCCGACCAGGAATGAAGGCTTCGAGCCCACAAGGCACATGGACAGAGAATCAGGAAAGTGCCCAGAACAGAGACACATGCACCAAAGTGGACACCCAGAGAAACGAATGGCTGGTGCATAGGAATACCCCCAAAGTGGACACACATGGCAGCCCTCACACCTGTGCACTGATGGGCTCAAAGACGCACGAAGACTGGATGCACACGCAGGGGGTGCACACCCCTCATCTGGAAGGGCTGCCCAGCCCCTCCCCACAGGCTGGCGGCATCCGGAGGGCTTGTATGGGGGCATCTAAGCCAGCAGGGAATTCCCAGGGAAAGTCGGTTGACGCCTGTTCTCTGGCTCCCATAGGTGTTGGGCATGTGTTTCTGCGGCCCTAGGATCTTCTGGCCGGCCCCCATCTACGCAGGAATCCCTGCAGTCCGGGGACCACACAGCTTCACTCATTGGTGACATCAAGCGCCCATGTGGGTCTCTGATGCAGAACCTGCGAAGGGACAGGCCGGCTTCCTCTCAGCCTGTGGTCTCCAGGTTGGCAGAATCCCCTGGAAGCTTGTTAATCAGATGGGGCTCCGTGCCTGCCCCCACCTGTCCCCGCCCGGGCCGGCGCAGGGATCCGATGGTGTTGCTGATTGCCTGCAGGCCTGGGCTGGGGAGGGCAGAACCTTGTACACTCATTCCCTTGCAGAAGGTGGGGCAGAATCTTTTAAAATGTGGGCATCGGGCGTGCTTGGGATGTTCTTCTAGCACTGCTTACCGAACCGTGCTGGCGAGAGACGGAAGATGGTGCGATGGATCGAGAACCTTCCTCACAAATGGACCACGTCTGTCTTTAATGCTCTCTGCTTTGCACGTAAAGCTCTGTTCTGACAATTGTCCACAGTGGATTTCCAGTTAAATGTGGGGGATTTGGCTCTGCGCAGAGAGGCAGGCAGCTGTCTTAAGGACGTGAACCTACGGGGGCAGGTGGCAAATTCGAGAGGCGGGAGGAGCCGTCCCACAATCAGGAGTAGCAGCTCTGTGGTTCGTGGACCCTCCGCCATGTCTTCCGGGGACGGACGAAACCAGCACCAGAATCAAGATGGTGAACACATCCTTCCCCCTTCAAAGTGCCCGGTGTCTTTGATCATCCCTTCCTCCCATCCCCTCATCTCCACATAACCTCTGACCTGTTTCCTGGTCCTGGAGATGAGTTTACTGTTTCTGGAATTTTATAGAAATGGCATCATACAGTATGTCCTCCTTCTCTTTTTTTAATTTATTTTTTTTTTGGTGCCTGGCTCCTTTCATTCAGCCAAACCGTTCCGAGGTGCCTCCCTGTGGTTGCGTGTATCAGCTGCTCCTTCCTTTTGATCGCTGAGCGATAGTCCACTGGGTGCAGAGAGCACTGGCCATTCGGCTGTGGCCTGTTCCCGAGCCGGGCCGCTGTGGGCAGAGCTGCGGCCGGCATTCCCGGGCAAGTCGGGACAGCAGAGCACCCACAGACATTCACTGCCCGCCGTTCTGGAGGCTGCGAGGCCCAGATCACTGCGCCGCTCTGCACGGACGAGGGCCCTCTCCGGCTGGGGGACTTCTCGCCGCATCCTCACATGGGGTCAGGGCTCGTGGTCCCTCTGGAGCCTTTTTTTACAAGATACTAATACCATTCCATTCATAAGACTCCACACTCCTAACACCCCCACATCGAGAGCCTGGATTCCAACATGTGATTTTTTTTTTTTTTTAAGATTTTATTTATTCATTTGAGACGCAGAGATACAGAGAGAGAGAGAGAGAATGAGCAGAGGGAGAGGCAGAGGGAGAGGGAGAAGCAGACTTCTCGCTGAGCCAGGAGCCCTATGTGGGGCTCTATCCCAGGACCCTGGGATCATGACCTGAGCGGAAGGCAGACGCTTAACCATCTGAGCCCCCCAACATGTGATTTTAGGGAGACACAAGGAAGGAGAGCACAGCAGTTACCTTCTTATTCTTACTCCATCCTCCTGCTGCGAGAGAGAAAGAGAGAGAGAGAGAGAGAGAGACAGAGAGAGAGAGAGAGACAGAGAGAGAGAGGAAACACGCCCCCATGACCCATCACCTGTCAGGGCTCCTTGTCCACACCCCGTCACCCTGGGCCTTAGTTTCAACACAGGAATTGGGGTGGGGGGACATAAGCATTCAGTCCATAGCACTAAATGTATGTTGAACTTTATGAGAAAGGGCCAAGCTGTTTTGCAGTGTTCTTGTCCCATTTTATGTTCCCAGGAGCAGTGGATGAGCTGCCCCATAGGATCACCAGCTCCTGATTTGATCCATCTTTTCAAATGCAGCCATCCAGTAGGCGGGTGGCCTGGTAGCTCATTGTGGTTTTAATTTGCATTTCCCTAACAACTAATGCTGCTTAGCATCTTTTCATGTGCTTATTTGCCATTTGCCTATCTTCTTTCGTGAAGTATCTGTTCAAATCTTATGTTCCTTTATTTAATTGGATTGTTCTCTGATGATTGTGGTTTTTTTTTTTTTTAATTTATTCATTTGAGAGAGGGAGGGAGGGGGGGAGAAGAAGCTTGGGGGCGGGGGGGGGGGGAGGGCAGAGGGAGAGGGAGAAACAGGCCCCCGCTGAGCAGAGAACCAGATGTGGGGCTCTAACCCAGGATCCTGGGACCATGACCTGAGCCAAAGGCAGACACTTAACCAACTGAGCCACCGAGGCGCCGCTCTGATGATGGCATTTTGAGAGTTCTTCTATATAGTCCAGATGCCAGTCTTTTATCAGAGAGGTGACTTGCAAGTGTGTGTTCTCAGTCTGGGGCTTTTCACTCTGTTCACACTTAAGCTTCAGGAGCTTTTAAATTCTTTTGTAGTCCAGTATGTTAAACTGTTCTTCTATGGATCAGGTTTTGGTGTTATATCTAAGGCTCTTTGCCTAACCAAGGGTCCCACAGATTTTTCTCCTGTGGTTTTTTCCTAGTTTTCTAGTTTTAGGCTTTACCTTTAGGTCTTGGATTCATTTTATTGTTTATAAAAATAATTGTGCAAAGTATGGATTCATGTTGATTTTTGTTGGCTTTTAGTAGATGGGTATCAATATAAAAAAACCTTACTTGTAAAAAAGGAAGCCCAGGACTGTCTTCTGGACGATGCCATCCTGTTTCTTTCTCTGGTATCCAAAATGTCTTGCGTGATGAAAACATACTTTTGTGGTTGTGAACTCCTGATGGAGAAAGGGAAGAGCCGAGTTTGCCGTCCCCCTGCTCCGCCAGGTGGTGAGAGCCGCGCACCTGCTGGGCGGCCCCGGTGACCTCAGCGCAGTGTCCCCGGTCCCGGCTCAGCGCCCCCTCCTGTCTTTCAGGCTTTGGGAGCCATCACTGCAGTGCCTGTCACGGGTCCTCAGGTCAGCTCCTTGCAGAGGTTGGCCGGGCAAGGAGTGACGGTGCTACCTCAGGTAAGCAGCCCGTGGTGGGCCCCGGGGGGTCTGTCTGGGCATCCCCAGCCCCTCAAGCACTGAGGTTTTAGGGCAGCACTGCGCTGGGCAAGGACCCGCTGGGGCATGCCCCTTCCCCTCCTGCCTCGTCTGCCTGTCGGGAGGAGGCAGACTTTCCGACAAGACCCAGTTTTTATGATGAGGAATTGCAAAATCATTTTAGTGGGTCTGGACCAGGGTTTTTTTTTTTTTTCTTTAATGCAATAAACGAAGCTGAACTAGAGTAGGACAGAAAGTATCAAGATGCACCTTAAATGTGGTTTCTTGAATAGCTGGTTTCTGGACTGGGTCATGAGGTAATAAAGATTTTAAACCGTGGGTCAAGACAGTGCGAGAAACTCTGCATAAGACGATTCATTCGGGGAGGCAGCAAGATGCTGAGCCAGGCGCCCTGGCTTCGGTCCACGGCATCCTTGACTGGGCTCTGCACTTCGGACAACTCCCCTGGCCTCTTAACCTGACCGAGGCTCCCCTCCTGCAGAGGGGCTGATGTGGGTGTGTGCTTGGTGGCCGCGAGGCTGGATCCGATGGCACAGCGCCTTTTTGTCCATGCCTGCGAGTGGTTAACCAGTGCTCAGCCTCGAGCGAGGGTTGTGCATGCCCTGGTGGCTCGGGGGGAGGACAGTGCCCGACGGATGCCCCTCGCTCGAGGATGATGAAGGGCAGCTCTTGTCCTGGTGACAACCTTTCCTGAGCGCCCACCCGTGCTGAATCCCAACAGGCCTGGAGAAAGGAGAGAGCGTAGAGGGTGGGGAAGGCCAGGAGCCCCCGCGGCCCTCCCGGTCCCTGCCCCAGCGACAGCGCTCTGTAGGCCCCTGTGGGAGGAGGCCCGGCCTGGGTCTGCACACGTCTCGTCTCCAAGTGGCACCGGCTGAAAGTCATGAGCTCTGGGGTCCCCCGAATAGGTTTTCTCTGGGTTGGAGGCCCCCATGCTCAGAGCCCAGCCCCTGCGGTCTGGGCACGGCTCCCCCACATGCAGAGCTGGGCTTACATGGTGTTGCCCGGCCAGTGTGAACCAAACTGATCGGGGGCGGGGCGGGGGGGTGCTGCCGACAGCACAGAACGGCTTCCCTTGACCTCGTAGCGGGGGATCCTCATTAACCACCACTCGCCCCATCTGTCCTCACCCGTCCTCCGCAGAGGCAGAGCGCAGCAGTCCCCAAGCTGGTGGCCATCTGAGGTTCCCACGTTCAGTATTGGTGTTGGTGTCAGGCTCTGATCCTGACCCCACGTGCCAAGATCATACGACTTGGCGGGTCCCCTGATGGGGGGAGGCCCTCGTGGTGGAGGGCCCACTTGGCGGGGCCCAGGGAAGGACACTAGAATCACTAGAATTGAGGCCGGCTCCGCGGCAGACGCTGGGGAGGAGAAGACAGACATGATACCAGCTTGACTGAGGGGCACGCGGCACTGAGGTGACCTATGCGAGGTCACAGAGCCCCGTGGGAGCCACCCTGAGCCCCTCCCTCCGCGAGGGCCACTGGCCGTGGTGGGGGTGCTGGGTACCGAGGCAGGCTTCTGGAAGTCCTGAGTGCGAGTTCCGCTCCCCCAACAGTGACGTCTGGGGCGTCGTTTTTCTCCTGGGCTAAGTCCCTTCCTCTCCAGACCTCGATTTGCTCATCTGTAGAATAGGCCAAATACCTACTTCACAATGCAGTCACAGTGGGGCTCAAATAAGGTAAGAGAGGGCGCGTCCTCTTCTGCCTCCTCGTCCCTAAGAAGGTGGCGCCAGCGCAGATCTCGCGGGGTTGGCGTGAGGCTCCTTTCTGGTTGCAGGAATGCTGGGATGCTGGGGCCAGCTGACAGATGGGATGCACGCATCACTTTGTGCATTCTCCCCGCCCCCAGCGCCCAGATGAGGTGCGTGCCCGAGACCGCACGGGCCCCAGAGGGGCAGGATGGGCCGCAGACGAGCCGTCCGGAGCCCTGGCCAGAACCACGTCCTAGCCACCTGCGCCTGCCTTAACTCCCTGCGTGTGGGCCTCTCAGGGGTGACGTGCGCCATCTCCTGCTCACAGCACGGTGGCTTTCACGGGGAGCGCAGCGGCAGCCCCCTCCAGGTCAGGAAGCCGACTGAGCGGGGCCAGGAGCCCCCACGGCCCTCCCGGTCCCTGCCCCAGCGACAGCGCTCTGCGGACTTCCGACGTCAGAGGGACCTCACTGGTCCACGTGCCGCTCTCCCACCCCTCCTTCCCTGTTCTTCACCGTCTTATCTGAGTTCGGCTGGAAGGGGCTCGGGCCCAGAGTTGAGCCCCAGGGCCTCTCCGCTGCTGTCCCCTCACGTCTAACATGGGAGGTCTCAGAGCCCGGCCACGTCAGTGCTCCAGTCCCCGCTGTGTTCAGGGCCGCCCATCCACCTGCTCGGGCATCTGTCTGACCATGCACCTGTCCCTCCCTCCCCAGGTTAGGCCAAAGACTCTGATTCCAGACAGCCTCCCCGTCGCCCCGGGCCGGGACCGGCCGCCCAAGCAGCCCCCGACCTTCCAGAAGGCCACCGTGGTCAGTATCAAGAACCCCAGCCCAGCCCTCCCCACCGCCAACAACACCGTGAGCCATGCGCCAGCTCCCGGCAGCCAGCCCCAGGCCCTCGCTGAGCCCGCCGCCATCGCCTCTCCCCTGAGCAGTGCCGGGGTGGCCTACGCCATCCTCACCACCGCCCCCAGCAATGCCGCCGCCGTGGCCCCCAGCACTGCCGTGTCTGTGGTCAGCGACAGCGTCAAGGTCCAGCCCCTCCTCATCAGTGCCGACAAGAAGGTGGGTGTGCGCCCGCTCACGCTGGAGGCGGTAGCCCGAGCAGAGCGGGTGGGTGGTTGGCGGGAGGACCCAGGAGCCCCTCGAATGAGTGGGGTGCGAAGCGAGGCGTGGATGAGCGGTCACGTGAGTGCGTCCGCGCTGGAGGGGGTGGGCTGCGGAGGAGTGACCCCGCGAGCGAGCGACCCCACGGTAGGAGGGCTGGCGGTGTGAGCGGGAGGGGAAGTGAATGGATCAGCGCGTGAATGACGCGGTGCGGATGGATGGGTGTGCGATTGAGCGAACACATGGCTGGATGGATTGGTATCGGTGGACAAAGAATGAGTGGTCAATGAGTGAATTACTTCCCTCTTTGGAATCATGAATTAACCAGTAAGATGTGTGGCCGGATGAATTCCCAGAAGAGGCCCGTCCTGGTGGTCGGTCTCTGGCTGGTATAGTTGGGTGGTTGAGGACTTTGGGGGATGCCCGGTGCCGGAATGGAAAATCTGTGATTTCTTGCCGAGATTTAAAACTGAAACTGAGGTCCTCTCCCTGTCCCCCTCCGAGCCCCTTGGGGATTGGGAGGTTTGAGGCCTTTGGGGCTGCAGGGCTGCGTGAAAGGTACCGCTTCATCTCTTCAGCCTCCTTTCCTCTGTGCCCAGTTTGGGGCCTGCCAGGCTGCCCCGCTCTTATCTGGGGCCAGCGTCCCTCCTAATTTCCAGCCTGAAAACTGGTGCTCCACTTTCGTGCACCTGGATTTTACTGCACATAGCATATGTCTGGGAGCGTTATGCTTCTGGGCCCTCCCACCCGTGGACGGGAGCCCCGGGGATGCTCAGTCATCACAGGATGTGGTCGGATGGGGAGACGTGTTCCTCAGGACCACACCCGGTCCCCAGGCGGTGCTTCGCAGGTGTTTGTGGGATGCCTTTGTGGGATGTGTGTACCCTTTTCACTGCAAGCTCACCAGCATTCAGTACTGTCATTTTAAACACTTTTTGCTCATTTAATCGGTACAAACAGATGCTCGCTGTTGAAAGTTGAATTCCTTTGGTTATTATGAAGCTTGAATGTTTCCCCCATACTTTTCAAGAATTCTGTCTCCTTCTGTGTGATTCGTTTGAGAATGTTTTTTGCCCTGTTTTCTACTGGGGATCTTAATGTTTTTCTTCCCATGAATATAAAGAGGGGCATTTTTTTTTCCATCCAGAGAATTCTGGGGTTTTAAAATTGTGATACAAAGGAGAACAAAGAGCCCTCCCTTAAGCCAGCAGAAAAACATGCATTTTTTTCTTCCTGTTTAGGAGCGTCAAATTCACAAGATAGTCACGTTCTTAGGGGGAAAAATACAAGTTCAAGTTATTCCTGGCTTGGTCGAGACCCTGGCTGACTGCTCCTGGTGAATTCCTTCCCCTGGATCTGTGAAAGATAATGATTCTTTCCCAATATCCCATCCAAAAAATTAATAAAGTAGTTGAGCCACAGATGGAGGGGACTCCCACCCAGGGAGGGGCTGGGCTTCGTAAATTGCTTTCAGACTTCTCAGCCTCAGACCCTTCAATCAAACCAAATGGTAGCCGTGAACCCCGATGACAGCTGGCTGAAGTAGGGCCGCTCTGGGCCTTGCTGAGCAGGGTCCAGAACCCACCTTCCCCTTCTCCACCCCTACCCTGCCCAGACCAGGTTTGAAAGCCTCGGACATAGTGTCCTGGGGGCCCAAGGGACAGGCTGGGGAGGGGACAGGCTGGGCAGTGCACTCAGACAAACCCCTGATGAGCTCAGGTGGCAAATCTGAGCCCTCTTGACCTCAGTTTCCCTGCACTTGAGCTGGAGATAAAGAAACCAATGTCTTTTGAGTCTTTGCTTCCCGAATCTTCACCACCTCCCTGGAGGTAGGATTGCAAGGAAGCTGAGGCTCAGAGAGGCAAAGTGACCTCCCTGAGGCCACCCAGCTGTGACGTGGTAGCACAGGATTGAACCCAGGCTCTTCTGGTTCCTAAACCAGGCTCGTACTCAGGCAGCCCTCATGGTATAAGGGGCTGTCCGGAGGCGCACACCCTGGGTGCAGGCGCCCCATGGACCAGAGAGCTGGGTGCAGGCTTCCTCGTTCCTCTGTAATCCCAACTTCCCAGGCCCCTCGCCACTCTGGCCCCCCTGGCTCCCCTCCCCCTCCGCAGTTGCTACCCCTCACCCCCACCCCTCTGCCACACCTTCCAGGTCATCATCATCCAGCCTCAAGTGCAGACGCAGCCTGAGAGCACGGCAGAGTCGCGGCCGCCCACGGAGGAACCATCTCAGGGAGCTCAGGCGACCAAAAAGAAGAAGGAGGACCGGCCCCTGAGCCAGGAGAACCCCGAGGTAGGATGGCTGGGCTCTGGGGGTCGCTGTAGGAGGCCGGGAGCCACCCTGTGCAGTGGGAGCTCCTGGTGGGGACTTGCCCGGGAGCCGCGTCCTGGTCTACTTTGCCCACGGCGTGGTGGTGTGGGGCAGGGGTTAGCACGGATTCTAGGACCAGGGAGCCTGGCTTTGCACCGCGTGCGGCCAGTGCTCTAGCAGGGTGATGGGTAGAACCTTGCAGAAATTGCACATTAGTGCCACCCCCCACCATCCCCCTCATGGTGCCATCCTAATCCGTGGCTAACACAGAACCACCTGCTCTGTGGGGGCGTAAGAGGCCAGCAGCTAATGCAAAGTCATTCTTTGTTAACTTCTGGTCCCAGCAGGTGACCCCTCTTATGTTACTGCTTGCGTCCTCTGCCATCCCGGGCCACAGTCAACACTTTGGGCCTTTTCCCACACAGCTGCCAATTCTCATTCATCCTATAAGATTCACTTCAGACATCCTCTCCTCCAGGCAGCCTTCCCTGACCACCTCACCTCGGTGGGCAGAAGAGGCCCCTCGGGGCTCCTAGAGCTCCTTAGGATTCTTTTTATCAACATGCTGTCAGTATCGAAAGAAGTCAGTCTTTCATCCATTCATTATTCATCAGACATATCTTAGAGTTGGCTCTGTGCCGAGGGTCGGGATGCCGAGCTGGGGCAGATGGAGTCCTAGCCCTAGGGGACCCCACTGCTCTTGGCACAACCACTAAGACTTCAACTTCGGCTAAAAAAATCTCAAGCATCAGCAGAGAATTACAAATCCAGAGCTGTGGGAGGTGCAGGGAGAAGGAGAGAGCATGTTTGCACGCAGAAGGACTGGGGAAGGCTTTGCAGAGGAGGGGTGGGATCAGCAGGGCCTGGGGGAGCAGGTGGGGCTTCAACAGAGGGGCAGAGGCGGGGGGGTGGGGTGGGATGGCGTGTGGTGCAGAGGGCCCTGCCTGGACCGACGCATGGAAGGTGGGAAGGCACTTGGCAGGCCCAGGAGAGTCGGCTGGTCTACTTGGATCGCAGGCAGCATGGATGCCTGAGAAATTCTGAGCACGGGGTTAGAGGGACGCTGGAGCCTCATCCTGGAGGACCTGCATGCAGGCCGCCAAGGTGGACCTTTATTCCCTGGGCAGTGGGGAACCACAGAATATCTTTGAGCAGGAGAGTGACTTGATTATTGTGCTTTGAGGTGTCCAGAAAGCCTGCAGAGAGTCAGAGTCCACTACTCGCTGAGGCTGAGATGGAACCAAGTCTGGTGTGTAGCCCCGGGCCCTGTTTGTTTCAAGAGGCGCTCAGTTCCATTCCTTGGTGCCGTGGGAGCACCTGCTGTATGCACGGTGAGCCCCGGGCCGGCTCGCAGCCTGAGGCTCCCACACTCACCCCTCTGTCCTCCCGTGCGGTTACGTTGCACCCGTCGTGTCCTCGCGGGTTTTCTGGGTGGATTCTCTGTGTTCTCTCAAAGTATATCATAGCCAGTTATTGTGCGTTTATACAATTAGTATAATTACGTTTAACTACATAATTAGTGTAAATACGTGTAATGACTTAAATAGAACTTGTAATTACAACATGTCCTGGTGTAAAAATCCTTATTAAACTTTCTTTTTAAAGAGGTCTGGGAGCATTGTGTGGTGCAGACGCGGGGCTTTGTGCGCCCTTTGGAACGTGTTCACGAAGAGCCCGAGTTAGGAGCACTTGAGGCCAGAGCGGCAGCTGCCCCAGAAACTTCATCAGATGAGCCCGTTGGAGCCCTGGGGTGGCTGGTGACAATCGGTGGCTCCCGGGGCTGTGCGAGCAAGCCCTGAGCGCCCGCAGCTGGCAGCTCAAGCTGCCCGTGGCGGGCCAGCCTGGTGGTGGAAAGGAGCCTCCGGTTTACCAGCACCCCGGGACCACTCCAAGGCTCTGCCCGCTCTTCCCTGTTTGAAGGCTCGTGGCCTTCTTTAGGACAGAACTGTGGCCTTTTCTGTGCCACCCATTATCCTGGCCTCGGGCAGCATCTGACTGAGCCTGGCCACCCTGAGACCAGCATGTGCCTTGCAGGGGGGCATCCAGAGCAAGGGTCCCAGCCCCGTATGAGCGCTGACTGCAACCCCAGGCCCAGCCACCTCCCTGGGCAAGACTTGTGTGCACAGATGCTCCTTCTCTCCACGCCACCCCTGTTACCACGGCCCCCATTCCTGCCCCATCCCTCCCTGCCCCTGGATGGGTTCCCCCCTGTGTATTCTCCCGGCAGCTAGAAGGATCTTTCTAAAATTCAGAAATAACCGAGTCACCCCCCTTCTTGAAACCCATCAAGAGCGGCCTGGGCGGGCTTCTGATGTAGCGCTCCGCTGCAAATGCACAAGAACAGCAGATAAAATGTAGGAACGTAACCGAACGAACGTGAGTTCGCTTCTTGGCGAGTCAGATACGCCAGGCGGAGTGATCGCACAACGTAAACGTTATTTGCGGCAAATAAGGAGATCACAGGGAATCGCTCCCAACGCTCTGACTCCCCAAGATGGGGTGAATGGGTACCTTTTGATTAGGGTTAGGATGAATATTTAGATGGGGAAGCCTTGTCATCCTTCATAGTGGTGGGCATAAGGTCGCGCATGCGCGTTAGGGAAACACACCTGTGCCTACATTGTATGTTATGTAAACGCAGGTGAGGTCCCTCCGTGAGCAGAGATTTTAGCACTGTAATGATTTTAGTTCTGTAACGGAGTCCTGTTGCTCCGTGGCCCATCTGTGCAAGCACGAGCCAGGTTTAGTTCAGATGGTCCGAGTGGTCTGGGCAGGGGCCATCCCCTGAGGGGTGGTTTCGGGTTTCGTTTGCCTGAGTTAAGAGCTAAGTCCGAAAGAAGAGCTTCAGGAAGAATGTAAGACGGAGACGGAGTCAAGGTCAAGTGTTGGGGTCTAGCTGGCGACAGGAAGAGACCACAGAGATGCAGCTATGCATTGCTGTGTCCCAGAAACACAAGCAGTGAGCAGGACCGATGCCCAGGCCACCGGGCTCCAGAGACAGAGTCGAGTGAGGGTGACCAGGAAGGGCATGGCTCACATGTGGCCAGAGGTCCCAGAAGTTCTCCAAGAAAGAAAGGCGCCAATCTGAGCTTGAGGCCACAGCTGCCCCCGGGTGGGGGGCAAGGCCAGGGTGATGGCAGTCCTGCCCAAAGGGAGGTGTGAGCAGGAGGCAGAGAAAATAAAAATGCAGAATAAAGAGAAAAAGGAGTTGTACCCAAAATGACCCTGTGGACAGAATTCCGGAATCCATGCAGCAACCCCTAAGGATGGCAGTCAGAGTCAGCATCTGGAACTTGAGTTGATTCAAGAGGAAGTTAATTTTGTGGCATACTCTAGCAACGACTGACACATAAGTACGTTTGGGGTATCAGGCAAGTTTTTTTCAGAAAGGAATAACATCCACTTGAATTCAATAAGGAATAAGGAAGTAAAAAATATGAAAAGTAAAGTAAGATCAGGTGAACATAAAAATTGAAAATACTGGGAATGAAAAACATGGTAATTGGTTGAAATTTAAAAAGGTACTAGACAGAACGAACAGGCATAATTAGTGCTTTAGAATACACCACCACAGGGGCGCCTGGGTGGCTCATTCGGTTAAGCATCCAGCTCTTGATTACAGCTCAGGTCATGATCCGAGGGTCATGAGATCGAGTCCCACATCAGTCTGTGCGCTGGGCGTGGAGCCTGCTTAAGATTTTCTCTTTCCCTCTTCCTCTGTTCTACCCATGCCACCAAAAAAAAAAAAAAAAAAAAAAAAGAATACACCCACGGATATAGCACAGAGATACAAAGAAGCAGTAATTTATAATCTATATGGAATGGAGTCAGTTCACTGGGCAGATGCTTTTGAACCGCTTCCCACCATCCTCTGCACCGAGCTGGTCCAGGGACATTCAGCTCCTTCAGTGACCTTTAATAAAAGGAGGCATGGGGCATAACATCATTGCAAAGCCACCCTAAGGAAAAATAGGGAAAAGAGAAGCATTTTTTTACCAGAAGATAATATTCATTAGATTAAAAAAAAAATCAACACCTTACTATGAATTCAAAGAGAGAGAACAGTAAAATAGTCACCACCAAGGAAGAAGTTACAAGGCTTAGGGGAGGAGATGGCTGAGTGGCCACCATACCAGAGAGAACGAAGCGTGAGCTGGAATCATTCCCGGAAATAAATCTGTAAGTGGATGAGCTCAGGGGGCCCTAGACACAGCCGAGGACAGGGGACGCAGGCACAGAGGAGGCGGGAGCGAGCGAGCAAAGTACACACAATAAAAAAGGAAGAATGAGTTTTTAAATAGTCAAGAGTGATCCCGACAAAGACAAGCAAAGAGGACACAGCCGATGTGTAAGCTGAGGCTTCTGGAACGGATCCCAGAATTACGGAGCCAAGTAGAGGAAGTGATACTTTGCATTGCCCGTGGCGATGTGGGTTTGACTCTACTGTGTAGGCGGTTGGGTCCCATTTCTTGTCCTCAAGTGAATGTGGGCTCAGGTTATCTCCTGTGGAAGAAGGGGTGGCAGGAAGGGGGAGCTTGGTCTCCACGTTGCTGGTATTTGCTCAGCCTAGTCTTTCCAGGTGGGGTCAGCGAGGCAGATGCCAGTACTGGGGGGTCCCCCAGAGTCCCTGCCACCATGCAGTCAGCCCTGGGGCTCAGAAACAACGCTGAAGCCAGGTGGCCCCAAACCGCAGCCTGGACAGCTATCGGCCGAATCTGCCGGGCCCCAGAATCCCCTCTGTGGGCACGTTAACCACTTTGTTAGTCTTGCATTCGTGTGAGCACACACCTTCCAGGATAGAATTAATGGGCCCCACTTTTCATAGTGTGGTTGTGCTTCCTGATTTTTTGAATATGATTCGAGAAAAGTTTACTGAAACCAAAGGAGACTGTGTGCGTGTTAATGGACTGTGTCCCCGGTACTGGGCACCAGGGAAAATGAACGTGTGCACCAGGGGAGAAGGGTCAATACTGACACATAACGCAGCACAGAAGCATCCAGAAGTCATCCAGGCAGAAGCGATCACGTCACTCTGCAGGGAAAACAGCCGGCTTCTGGCTTTTCCATGCAGGATTCAAGTCCAGAATACAGTAGAGCATTATCTACACCATCCTGAGGAAAGAAGGGAGGAGCCGAGGATTTTATGTCCAGCCCAGCTGGCCTTCAAACTGAAAGGCTGCACATAGGAGGGTTTAAATCTGCCCAAGAACTCTGGAAATGCGGCTCCGTGGGCCTGGCTCCCCCCCACGTCAGCTGAGAACGTAGATACTAAGTTCTCCAACAACATCCAAAGGCTTCACCTCTAACTCCGCAGGGAGAGTGCGGGAGAAGGTGGGAGGCAGCGTGAGCTCTCGGCCAGTCTCCTCTGTAGTAGCCGAGGTTTTCAGTGACTCAAAGAAGATCACAGAAAGCTGACAGATTGAGGAGGAGAACTATTTTTAACAGCGTAGAAGTAAAAAAAAAAAATGCAAAGAAACAGTGGGCAGTCACTATTTGAAATGGTGTAGAAAACCCAAGAGAATCAATTAAAAAATAAAAACAAAACTGCAGACAGAATCTGGCACGGCAGGGTTAATACGAATGCAAGCCATTGATAATCGTCACAGAAACGCAGAGCATCCTGCTAGAAGCCTTACAGATAGCCCTACTTACGGTAGCAACAAACAGATTAAATATCTAGGAATAGGGGCACCTGGGTGGCTCAGTCGGTTGAGTGTCCAGACTCTTGATTTCATCAGGTCATGATCTTGGGGTCAAGAGATCGAGCCCTGTGTCATCTCCGTGCTCAGCAGGGAGTCTGCTTGAGATTCTCTCTCCCTCTGCCTCTCTCTCTAGAGGTATCTCTTTCTACCTTTCTTTAAAAAAAAAAAAAGAAAAGAAAAACCTAGGGCACCTGGGTGGCTCAGCTGGTTGCACATCTGCCTTCGGCTCAGGTCGTGGTCCCAGGGTCCTGGGATCGAGCCCCGCGTCGGGCTCCCTGCTCCGCGGGAAGCCTGCTTCTCCCTCTCCCACTCCCCCGGCTTGTGTTCCCTCTCTCACTGTGTCTCTCTGTGTCAAATAAATAAATAAAATCTTTTTTAAAAGCTATAAAAAAAATTAAAAGAAAAATAAAAATCTAGGATAAGCACACTAACAGTCAATACCCACTGGAGGGGAAGTTTGAAACCCCTAAAGGCAGAAGAACAGAGAGGCGCACCATGGTTCTGGAAAGGAAACTTTTACATCCCAGGAAATAGACCTCGGTCTCCTTCATGGTTTCTAAGTTTCACGTGAAAACATAAGCAAGAAGAGCCAAGGAAACGCTGGAGGAATGGGATAGGGAGCACAGAAAGAGACCACGTAGACCCCTGATCATTCAGTATATGATTAAAGGGGCTCCTTAAACCAGTGAAAAGTGGAACGATGGAATTTTCAATAGGTGGGATTGGAACAAACGAGTAGTAGCCATACGAAATAAAAGGAATCCATCCTTCACACCATCTACACCAGGGTAAATTCCAAATGGACCCAAAATTTGAATGTGAACAGTGAGGGGCTCAGTCGGTGGTGCATGGGACTCCAGGTCTCAGGGTCGTGAGTCTGAGCCCCACGTTGGGCGTGGAGTCTACTTAAAAATAATAAGAAAATAAATGTAAAGAGTGAAATTATAGGTACTACAATTGAACATAAGCAACTTGCTTTATAACTTGAGTCTGTAGCTAAGATTCAAAAACCCAAACAATGAGAAAGAGAACACTGGTAATTTCTACTACATACAAGTTTTTTTCGTTTAAATGGCCAAAAAAAGCATCATTCCCACCTCCTGAAGTGTGAGTGGTGCACAGCCACTTCCTCCCGACGAGGACAGTGTGGACGGCGGAAAGAGAGGGGTTTTGCCATGGAGAAGGCTGAGCCTGGCGGTGCCCCAGCCAGGTGATCGAGGGCAGCGGCCAAGTGAGAAGTCGCGCTGATAACATGTACCCCGGATACGGGAAGGGCACCTCACCTCTGTAGTCTCCCGCCCCCAAGCCCATAACCCAGTCTAATCATGAGAAA
Organism: Phoca vitulina; assembly: GCF_004348235.1. NCBI lineage: Eukaryota > Metazoa > Chordata > Mammalia > Carnivora > Phocidae > Phoca > Phoca vitulina. Next base: position 30,227,390 of record NW_022589722.1, on the reverse strand, counting down.
ACTGTCAGACCAGTCCCAACTGAAGGGCGTCCTGCCTGACCAGCCCAAGCTCCAAATAAATGGTCAAGGTCACCATCAACAAGGAAAGCCTGAGAATCTGGCACAGCCCAGAGGAGCTAAGGAGACACAGCAACTAGATGCAGTGTGGGATCCTGGATGGGGTCCTGGGACAGAGAACGGACAGTAGGTAAAAACGAGGGAAACCCGAAACAGAGAAGCCAGGCCCATCACGGCGGTGCTCAGCCAATGTTTACTGAGTCAACGAACGGGGAAGGCTGTGTTAACGCTTCTCTGTTTCCTCCCCTCAGAAAATCGCCTTCATGGTAGCTCTAGGCCTGGTCACAACGGAACACTTGGAAGGTAAGGACCTGCATGGTGGCAGGCTGGGGTGGTGGCCATGGGGTGCTGGCTGGTGGGAGGGCCGCACATGAGTGAACTGCCTTCTAGGAGGTCTGTCCCAAGTGCCGAGGCTTGTCAGCACAAAGACCAGGAAAGCCTCACTGCTCTTCCTGGCTCCATGGCAGTCTGCAGAGACCCACTTCCTCGTTTTGGCAAAGGAGTCGTGTGGGCCCCCTGCTCCCACGTTGCACGCAGCCCAGGGGAGTGGCTGCCGGAGCCAGACTGCCCAGTCCTGCCACTTGCTAACCACTCAGGCTTGGGCCCTCCCGGTCATGTCCGAAGGTCTGCTGGGTGACCTTGGGCAAGCTCCCTCCACTCTGAACCTCAGTCTCCTCTTCTGTAACACGAGGAAGACTGCACCGTGAAATTTTGCAGCGTTGTCATGAGGACTGGGATGAAAAAGCTTTCCTGATACTCTCGTGACTGTTAGGATTTTTATAAATAGCCCTCCTTGTAAAAATTCTCTAACCCTGATACCCTAAATATTTATGTATTTGGACCCTGTCTTCCACAGAGGGTCTGGGGTGCCTTACGGGAAACACATGAATGATACTGCGAAGATTTAAAAGGAAAAATTGGGGGTCCAAAAGACAAGTTAGGAAAAAATGTCAAAAACAGCTGTTTTCAGAGAAACAGGTCCCAGGTTCCACCCGGCAGGCAAAACAGAAGGAAGGAAAGGCGGGGACCATTCCTGTGGGGTGGTCACTGTCACTATGTGAAGCACACCACACTGGGGGCCCCAGAAGGATTCGTGCTGGACGCTTTATGTGGGCAGAGCCTACCTGAGCGGCAGGTGGATGGGTTCCTGCGGGAGCCCTGAGCCTCACTGTGCAGCTGGGCCGGGCCAGTATCTGGCCGGCAGACATCCCACGAGACACGTCCCTGGGGTGGATCATGGCACATGGGGGACCCCGTGCTGAGAGCGGGTACCTGCCACTCTCCAGCCCGAAGCCAGCCCATCCATCTGCCTCGGAGGGAGCAATTCGGGGGGCCACTCTGGGGCGGGGATGCTGGGCAGACAGAAGCCGTAGGGCAGGAGGGGACAGGGACGCCCGGGGCTTGCAGAGGAAGAGTTCGGGGTTCCCAGGCCAGGAAGGATCCAGTAACGGCTGTGTCTGTGCCTTTCCAGAAATCCAGAGCAAACGCCAAGAGCGGAAGAGAAGAAGCACAGCTAATCCTGCGTACAGTGGCCTCCTGGAGACGGAGGTGGGGCCCCGCCCTCGCGCACCTGCCCTGCGGCTGCTTCCCTCCCCTGCCCCTCTGGGCATTAGAGTTCAGGGCACGACAATAAATGATGTCCTTCTTCCCCTCCTGAGTTCAGAGTCAGTTGATAAACAGACGCAGGAGATCAGAATGTCATTGGCCGCCCCTGCCCTCTGCTTATACCCCCAGCCCCTGCTCAGAGAACACTCCCGAAGGGTCCATCTTTTTTTTTTTTTTTTTTTAAAGATTTTATTTATTTATTTGAGACAGAGAGAATGAGAGAGAGCGAGTACATGAGAGGGAGGAGGGTCAGAGGGAGAAGCAGACTCCCTGCCGAGCAGGGAGCCCGATGCGGGACTCGATCCAGGGACTCCAGGATCATGACCTGAGCCGAAGGCAGTCGCTTAACCAACTGAGCCACCCAGGCGCCCCCGAAGGGTCCATCTTTATACCCCTCCCTTCCTCCTTGATTTCCTGAGCTCGCTCAGGGGTGGAGGCCGTGCTTCCCTCAGGGCAGCGCCTTTGCTGACTCACCGGCCGCTCCTCTGCCCTGCGCGTCCGTCCCCGTTGCGACCTCCGGAGCCCTGGGTGGGGTGCCTGTCCCGGGTGCGTCCCGGGCAGGAGCAGTGTCACCGAGGAGGGCTCCACGTGAGCTGCTTTTGTTTTGTTTTCGGTCCCCTGCAGAGGAAACGGCTGGCGTCCAACTATCTCAACACCCCCCTGTTCCTCACAGCGAGAGGTAGGTGCCCGCGGGCCGTGGCTGCCCTGGGGCCTGAGGCCGAGTCGGCGTGGGTGGCCCTCCGCTCTTGGCCTGCGTGGGGCTGGCCCGGCCCGTCCACAGCGGGACAGAGCTGCTTTCTGGTGGATGGTGCACTCCGGCTCCCGGGCCCTCCACACCACGGCCTCCTTCGCCCCGATATCCTCTCTGGGGAGGAGGTGGGCCGGCGGAGCCTGCTGCCCTCTGACCGGTGTCAGAACCGGGGCTCCGAGCCGGGACGATGACGCGAGGCCTGGATGTGACGGCCCGTGGTAAATGCTCGCGTGTTCCCTCGGACGGTGTCATCTGCGGACTGCTCTGAGCCAGCGACTAAAAGGAAAACCATGTTTTGTGATCATTAAATGTGTGGTTTGGCATCACTTACTGGAAGGAGAGTGGGTTATGGACAAACAAAAAAACAAAAAACCCAAAAACCACAATTGAAAATAAGTCACTCTGAGAGGTCCCTGGAATGCTGGCTCCCCCGCAGGGCAGCCCACTGCCCGCCCCATGGTGGGTCCCGGCCCCGACCAGGGCAGAGACCCTTGCTTCCGCCGTGCCCCGGGTGAGAACACGGTGTCCCGGGGCCCGTGATGCTCCCGTCCTGCCCTGGGGTGGGAACCCCTGCCCCACGGGCCTCGTGGCCTCCGGTCCTGATTGGTGTTCCTCAACGCCCACTAACATGTTCTCCGCCCTTCTTCCCCGTGCTAGCCAATGAGGACCCCTGCTGGAAGGTAGGTGTCCCCTCGCCGGCACACCTGGGCGGGGCGGGCGCAGGCGTGGGCGCTCCAGGCAGGGGCGAGCGAGGGAGCGGAGGGCCTTCGGGCTCCGTGCTCGATACCGAGAGCTTTGCAACCCCAGCCAGGCCGTTGTCCAGCCTGCCTGGCAGAGTCGGGCGTCCCCACAGGGTCAGCCCACAGGCTGCTCAAACACGAGCTCTCTCCACCCACGGCTGAGGACGCAGGGACCCTGGGAGCCAAGAAGGCCCAGGTGCAGGCAGCTGACGCTGGCTGCCGGCCGGGCTCTACGGGGCTCTGCTCGGCCCTGCTGTGTGACCCCAGGGGGAGCTGCCTCTCTCAGGTCCCCGTTGCCCGCCTTGCGAGGGTCTAGACCCGGTAATCCCCAGGGTCTCACCCCTCAGGACTCCCCTTTCTGTGATCTTGTGAGACCCCAATTCCCCGAGCACACAGTGCGTCCCTGCTTCCCAGGACACAAGCTGGTCGTGACCTTGTGGTTTTTTTTAAGATTTTATTTATTTGAGAGAGAGAGAGAGCACAAGCAGGGGGAGTGGCAGAGGGAGAGGGAGAAGCAGACTCAGCACTGAACAGGGAGCCCGACACGGGGCTCGATCCCAGGACCCTGAGATCATGACCTGAGCCGAAGGCAGGTGTTCAGCCGACTGAGCCACCCAGGCGCCCTGTGACCTCCTTTTTTAACTAAGTTTTGGATCTAATGCTAGGAGAATTTGTCGCCCCTACATGCCTGTAACGGTCGGGCCACTAAGCAGCAGGTGACAGGTCTGCCCTCGGGTGATACCGGGCTTTTTGCCGCCAGAACCGTGTAGTGTCACAGACGGGTGCTGGTGGCTTGTCTAAGCAGCGCGGACACAGGACGTGCCTGGAGCCTGAGCTCCGCTCCCGCAGGCCCCAGTCCTGGGGGGCCGTGGCTTCGAGGCGGGAGACCCCGCTGCTGGTCCCGCGTCCAGCTGCAGCTCACTGAGCCATCCCGGGCGCGGGGCTCGCCTTCCCTGAGCTCCTGCACTGAGATGAGAGGTGACAGCGCGTCTCTGAGGCCTCATCTCTGTCTGCTGCCCCCTCCGTCGGGCAGCCTGGGGCCCAGGGTCCTCGTGGCGTGGGCCGTTCCAGATGAGAGCCCTCTGGTCCTTCACAGCCACGAAGTCAGAAGGCTGCTGCCACGTGGGTGGAGAACAGACGTCCCGCGCGTGGAGAAGATTTTCTAGCGGGTGGTGGAAAACCGTTCCGACTTTGCAGGTCACGGGAGGCGTGGGGTTGTGAAAGGCTCCTCTCTCTGCCAGGGCTGTCCACAGAGCAGCAGGCTGGCTGGGCAGGTAGTGAGCTCCCTGTTCCCACAGCTGTGTAAGCAGAGGCTGAACCACCAAATGGGGGTGACTCTGGAAGAGACATTTGAAGTTCCTTTATCCCAGGGAAAGAGGAAGCCGCCCCTTACCAGGCTCCTACATGGGTTGTGTTTTGTGCGCCGAGTCCTGTTGAGCCCTCCCAGCATCCTGTGGGGCAGGTGTCACTAGCCCACGTTACAGATGTGGAAACAGAAGAGCACAGGAACCCACCCGGGATGTTGGGAGAGGCCAGATTAGACCGAGGTGTTGTCAGGAGCACTGGGGAGAACCGTGGCCGCGCACCTCCCGAGGCCACGCGCGAAGAACGCACGGGGGAGGCTTTGTGAGCACTTGCCTGCCCTCTCCCCAGGATATTGGTCTGTGGGACATTGGGGGCCCAGGGGGACGGTTTCCTAAGCCACAGCAGGACTGCCTGCCCCGCTACCCACACCTGGTGTCCAGGTCTCAGCCGGGATGAATCAGGGTGCCGGGGCCACACCCCGCCTGACTCTGACTCGGTGGCCGTGTCCCTAGTAAACGTGGCCCAGGTGGTGCCCTAGAGTCCACGTGACAGGCAGCTGCTCGTCCTCCCGGTTCCAAGGCTTGTCCCTCTCTCTCTCGGAGCTGCTGAGAAACAGTGGGTCACAAGCAGTTCAGGACGGCAGCTGCCCGGGGGCCCCCAGCTCCGTCCCAGCCCCGCTGACCCGCCTCCCGCCCTCCCTTCTCTTCCAGAGTGAGGTCACCCACGCCGAGCACTGCGCTGCCTGCAAGCGAGGGGCCAACCTGCAGCCTTGCGGCACCTGCCCGGGGGCCTACCACCTCAGCTGCCTGGACCCGCCCCTCAAGACGGCGCCCAAGGGCATGTGGCGGTGCCCCAAGTGCCAGCAGAAGGTATGGGAGGCTGTGCTGCCGACTCTCTCCCTGCACCGAAGGACCCTCCCCCGGCACAGCACCTGAGGCTGGATAATCTGCTGGGCTGGGCCCGTGCACTGTAGGGTCTCAGCAGCGCCCCAGCCTCTGCCCACTAGATGCCAGGAGCACCCCCATAGTGGCCTGAGATCTCAGACACTGCCCGTGGAGGCCCACTGGTGACGACTGAGCAGAGGTGTCCCCGTGCAGCTACCTGACCCAGTGACTCCCCCTCTGAACTCCAGATTCCCCCTGGGGAGACCAGGACTAGCAATGCAAACCACAAACACAGTGCTAGCTAACGCGTTCCTTCTCCTTGCCGCCACACAAATGAAAACCTAGCAGGTTCGAAAAAACAGTAACACTCCCTTCTGGTGATGATGCGGGGAGGCAGACACTCTCCGCATTGCAGAGTCTTATCAAGAGCCTTAAAAATGTATATATCTTTTTAATGCAGAATCTAGCTTTGGGGAATGTGGTCTCAGGAAAGAATCCAAATACCGATACAGTTCTGTGCACGAAGAAGCCCCTCGCCCCGTATTTATAAAGGAAGAGATAGAGCTACCTTGCAGCATAGGAGGCAGTGAGATAAATTCCGGCATGTGCACGCAAGGTGATGTTATGTGGTCATTGAAAATGATCTTTACAAAGAGTTTGTGATTCTTTAGGGCTTGTTCTCTATGTGGAATTAAGTTTTTAAAAAAGAAAACACCAGGCTTTATAGTGGCTGTATGGTTTAATCATCAGCCCCTGAGAAAAGCTGCAGGTAGAATAAAAACCGTGGAGGACATACTTCCAAATGTTAGAATCACGTGGGAAGTAACAGTGCTTTTTTGTGAAGGATGTTTTTCTATATAATGCATATGTGTTACTTGTAAAATCATAGGGGAATCATCTTTATTTCAGAAAACACTGATTCTCGTGGGTTCGTGTCATCCTGGGGACCTAGGGAGAGGGTGGGTACAGGGGGCCCTATGTCACGGTCTCCTGTGGGGGCCACCAGCTGTGACTGCCTGAGGCTCACAGCTCTTCGAGGGAAGACAGAGAGGGCACAGGATTGTCTTCCTGAGTTCAGCATGATGGTGGGGCTCCCTGGGCCCTCGGTGGAGCTGCTCTCGGGTCCCCAGGACAAGTAAAGAAGGCAGGTGGTCATTCATGGATGCATTCAGTCAAGAATTGGGGCCTCCTCCACACCAGCACCGAGTGGGGCCCTGGCAAGAAGCAGTTCCTGCTCTCAAGGAGCTCTGTGAGCCAGACCGTGAGCCAGGGGCAGCCCCCATGCCATCACAGTTGAGGGACCTACCGCACAGAAAGCTTGTGTCTGCCGCCCCCCGCCCTGTCCAGGGTTGCACGGCCAGGCCGTGGCATGTTCTGGCCTGTCCGCTTGCTCATCGACCCGTCTGCCCTCTAGGCCTTAAAGAAAGACGATGGCGTGCCCTGGACCGGGATGCTGGCCATTGTGCACTCCTACGTCACCCACAAGACGGGTAAGACAGCCTCGGGGAGTGGAGAAGGGCACCTCCTCCCTTCTTTCCATCCCCACCCCCATCCTCGGGACTCACTCTGGGCCCATCTGAAGCTGTTCCCAGCCAGAGCTCTGCAAAGAGGGACACTGGGACTGGTCCTGTGCGCAGGGCAGTTACTGTGGGGGGATGGCATTTCCAGCCCCTGTGTATGCGGCCAGGGCCAATGGCTTCTGCAGGAGGATGTGGCCCGAATGGCCTAGAGGCGTAGACCTCGGGTTCTTTCTGCTTTTCCCGCTCGCGCACGGCCCAGGCTTTTTGCTCACCTTGCTTGCTTACCTGGCCTTCTCTTTGCTAGTCAAGGAAGAAGAGAAGCAGAAGCTGCTACAGAGAGGCAGTGAGCTACAGAGTGAGCATCAGCAGCTGGAGGAGCGGGACCGGCGCCTGGCCTCGGCAGTGAAGGTGCACTGGCAGTGGGGGGCCGGAGAATGGGGGACCTTAGAGCCCCAAGATGTAAGTCTAAAGCTTCACTGTCCTGTTACTGAGGCTACAGGAGAAGACAGACTCACCAACATCACTCAGTGAGCCAGGAGGTAGAGATTGCAGCTCTGTGATCTATTCAACAAATAGTTATCAAGCAGTTGAGCCTCTAGCTCTGCCCCACCTAGCTCTTCATCTTTGGCAAAGCCCTGTCTCTGAACCTCAGTTTCTTCTTGTGTAAAGTGAACATAATGATTTCTCTTCTGTAGTGTGGTGGTAAACAAGACAGTGGTGATGATGGTGATGGTGGTGGTGGTAGTGATGGTGGTGATGATGGCGATGATGGTGGTGATGGTGATGATGGTGCTGATGGTGATGATGGCAATGATGGTGGTGATGGTGATGGTGGTGATGGTCATGATGATAGTGGTGATGGTGGTGATGATGGTGATGGTGGTGATGGTCATGATGGTTGCGATGATAATGGTGGTGATGGTGATGATGATGGTGGTGGTGATGATGATGGTGATGATGGTGGTGATGGTGATGATGGTGGTGATGGTGGTGATGGTCATGATGGTAGTGATGACAATGGTGATGGTGGTGATGGTCATGATGGTGGTGATGACAATGGTGGTGGTGGTGATGGTGATGATGGTGGTAGCAATGTTGATGGTGGTGATGGTCATGATGATAGTGGTGATGATGGTGGTGGTGATGATGATGGTAAGGGCAATGCCAGGCCCTAGTGAAACTCTTTACACATAGTATCTCATTCAATCCTCAGAATAACCCAAGAGGAGGCTCTGTGATTATTCCTGTATCAGAGTTTGGGTGCAGTGTCAGGGAGTATAAGTGATTAGTTCCCTGAGCAGCAAGTAGCTTACACTCCAGCTTGGGCCCCATCCCGACTGCTGCCTGCCCTGCCATGATACGTATAAAGCCAACCGGAAGACAGGAGCACGGCAGGCAGCAGACAGAGTGGAGAGCTGGCTGGCCATCTGCAGATCTTTAGCAGCTGCAGTGGTTGAGCCAGAACTGGCTCCCAGCTTCCTCAGCAGGAGGAGAAATGACCTGATCATCGAGGTAGCGTCATGGCCGGGAGGAAGAATGTTCCACACTCCCACCCAGGCACGCCATTTCTAGCCCTGAACTCTAAAACAAACTTCTCCTGTGTGTCTGGCTGCAATTCCATTTTTCGCGGCTGCCTGGTTTTTGGAAGGCCCTTGCGCTGGTTGCTTTCAGGCCTCTGCCCGAAAGAGGGGAGGAGCTGTGGGAGGGCTGAGAGGGTGGCAGCCCCAGGATGCCCGCGCGGTGGGATTCTGAGACCTCGCCCCTCTCTCCCCCCGACAGAAATGCCTAGAGCTTAAGACGAGCCTGCTGGCCCGGCAGAGGGGCACCCAGTCATCCTTGGACCGCCTGCGGGCCCTCCTGAGACTGATACAGGGCGAGCAGATGCTGCAGGTCACCATGACGACCACCAGCCCCGCCCCACTGCTGGCCGGGCCCTGGACCAAGCCCCCAGCGGCAGCCATGCGCTCCGCCCTCCAGCACCCCCAGGGGCACAACTGACCCTGCGGGAGCCGCTTCACACCCACGGAAGGTTCCTGGGACCCTGCTCAGCAGACCTGAGGGTTCTGTCCGCCTTAATTCATAAACACTATGAATTTCAGATGAAAATAAAACCTGACCAAGAGAGACAGAGGAAAGAAGGGAGAAGGAACTGGGCGGAAGTCCTAGAGCCAGGATGGGTGGGGATGGAGTCCTCTCCCTCCACATTTAGATGGGACACCAAGGAAGGCAGGGGGGCGCCTGACGGCCGGGCGCACAGTCAGCCCCTGGCTGTTGGGGGGCTGCCCAGCCTCCGGCTTCCAGGCACAGCTGTCTCCTCGGCCTCGTGCTGCCCCCGGGAGAGAGAAGGGCAGAGGTTGGGAGGGGAGCCAAGAACCCGAAGACCTAGCTGAGTAGTAGCGGTAGTTGGGACGAGCAGTGGGTAGCGAATCTAGGTAGGACTCCGCGCCCCTCCCGCTCAGGGGCCCCGGGGCTCGAGGCCGGGACGCTCCAGCGCCTTCCCAGAACACGGGCCCCTGTCTGTCAGTATTATTAGCATTAAGAGTCACAGCCGTTGAACTTGAAAGAAACTATGAGGCGGGTCCCTCCGGGGAGGGACTCTGCAGTCTCCACCTGCCAGGGCCTCCCCGTGCCCCCGAGTCTTTGGAGCGCCCGCTCTGTACGCCTCCTGCCCTTTGCCGACCTTCTGGACTCATTTTGCCATCGATGTATTTTTCTCATGGAGTTTTTGGGCAAGATGGAGCTGCAAGCATGCAGGGGGGGCCTTTGGCGGGTTTTCTCTTCGGGGTTGAATCATTCAACTTACGACTGAAGCCTTTTCTTTTCTCCTTTCGAAGAGCCGATAAAGTATTCCATTCCTCTTTTCTTGCCAGTACAGACACTTATGCCAAAAAATAACTTTACATTTTTGTATGGCGTTTTTATTGTAAGATATTTAATGTGAAGGGGGGATGCTTGCCGACTTCTTTTCCTGCTTACAGTGGTCTCTGCTGCAAGGTACGAATGCGAAAACCCCTCCTGCGGGACTGCCAAACTGGAGAGATCCAGAGGGTTCTTTCAGAAGGGGGGGCGAGGGCGGGGAGGGAGAGGGGGCAGTGGCCTCGGGAGGGTTTGGCCTTCGGAGACGCAAGAGTCCCTCTTCTTGCTGTCTCCTTGCGTTCGTGAGAGCTGAGGGCGCGCACGCGTCATACAAGGGCTCCCGCGCCCTGGGGTGGGATGTCCACCCACCAGCTTCTCCAGTCCTGAGGGACGTAGCACAACAGGATAAGCATCCGGAAGCCACCGGGCTCCCACCCCAGCATATCACACGGTGCCGAACTGCATTGAACACAGGTGCGCGTGTGCGCACGCGGCCCCAGACACACACGCACGCAGACAGGTGCAGAGCAGGGAAGCTGGCCAGGACCCCACAGACTGCCATGGTCCCTCCTGTCATCTTCTCGACTCCGGGAGAAACTGTGCTGTACGATACAGATCTATTTTAATACACTTAACACTGGGTTGAACAAGATTTTTATATTCTTTTATTGATGAACAAAGTGAACTGTGAGACACACTCTTCTATATTGGTTACTCTAGATGCCAATTACGCATTACCGCGTGGCTTGCGATGTAAATGTCTTCAGGTTCCTTTTTGTTGGTTTGTTTTTCTTCTTGGATGGATTGAATTGAATTAAATTAAAAAAAAAAAAAATGTAATGGGAGGATATGGAAGGTTGGACCCGGGAGGGGTAGCTGCCGACGTGTCTTGAAGACTTAGTGTTTTGGACCAAGGAGGACCGTCCAGTGGATAGTGAGGATAGAGAAAAAGTGTTTGTCTTAAATATGCCAATGTAGTTTTCCTTCTGTACGATGTATTAAACTCGATTGATGATTTCAAAGCCGTGTGGTTTGCTTTGCCTTCAGCAGAGAGGCCTCTGGGAGCGCTAGGGGCAGGGAGGGGGAAATTGGAGAGGTGGAAAATCAGGGTCCTGCCCCTGATGGGAGGGAGGGAGGGAGGAGAGAGCTCATGGGCGCCCTCCACGTGCTGATCCCCCCACCCCCACCCTGAGGTGGCAGGTGCAACTTTTGGGACCCAGTGGATGATCAGGAGCAACAGAAACCCACCCGGCCAGGCGCTGTGCGGTGTGGACACTGCTCCCTCACTCACTCCTGCTTCTTTCAGCCCATCAACAGCACCTGCTTTTTCTGTTGCACATGAGCTCCCACAACCTACCCACCTGGGTCTTCGTCCTTGGCCTTTCAAGAGAGCAGTCAAACTGGGGAGCCAGACCCCCTGCGTCCTGGCTCCAGACACTTCAGAGGCCTCCAGTCGGCCCAGTCAGGTGGGGAGCCCACCTCTGGACCACCAGATGTGGCCAACGGTGGGGTCAAATACGAAGGGACGGCCCACTGGAGCCCGGGGACTGAGGGATGCACCCAGAGACAGGGGAGGGTTGGGCGGGGCTGCATGGCCCAGCCGGCGGGGTCTCTGACAGTCCTGTCCTGTTTCCAAGTGGGCCCAGAATCACATAGTTTGGGTGGGGCCTAGAGTTCAAGGCGCCTCTGCCTGACCCCCGGCTGACTCCTCCAGCGCCCCTCTGCCTCCTTGAGAGCCGGCCCAGTCTCAGCCCCGGGGACCCATGAGGAGCCCCCCGCCCGCCCTGCCTCAGAGGACTCAATATTCCCTTCAGATTCCCGTCGTTCTCAGTCTCCTAATTTCCTCCCACCCTTTCGGGTCCCTCTCCAACCAGGCTGCCCCTCTGCCCATGATTCCCCTGGAGCTGCCCAATTCAAGGTCAGTAGTGACCTCCCTGTGGCCAGATCTAGTAGGGGACACGCTGACCATGCCCTCCAGCTGAAGGACACTCCCAGGACCCCCACTCACCTGGTTGTTCCAGTTTGTCTCTTCCCTGGGTCTGTGCTCTGACCTCTCCTCTCTTCCTGAATTCCTAGGCTGACCTTGTCCAGCCTCCTGGTTCTCTGTCTCTATGCTGACTGTTCCCTAGCTGTTCTCTCCAGGGCTGGGCCTCTGCCCGTTGGGCATCAGAAAGCGTCTGTCTCCGCCAGGCCAGCCCTCCTGCACCTGTCCCATCTCCGGGAGATTCCATCTTCTTAATACATGGGCCAGCAGCCCAGCGATCTCACCCTCCACACCTGCTCATCGGCAGCGCGCTCAGAATATAAGCAGAGGGTGGCCATGTGTCACCACCCACACCAACATCACCTTGGTCTCAGCCCGCCACCTCAGCTGGATGACTGCAGCTGTGGCCTTAACACGTGCTCCTCCCCCATCCCGCTGCCGCCAGCATGACAATGCCTCTGCTAAACCCCTGCTGTCACTGCCCGTCTTGCCCAGCAACAAGTCCTCCAAGGCTGCAGTCACTGCATTCTCTGGCCCTTTGACTTCCCTTCCTGCCTCTCTTCACTTTCCTCACTCTGTTCCAGCTGCACGGCCTCCCTGCTCTACCTGGAACCCACTCGGCATGCTCCTGCCACAGGGCCTTTGCACGGCTATGTCTGTACCAGGCATGCCCTGCTGTCTCTTGGACTGGCTTCCCCACTTGCTTGGGAATTTGACCACAGTTCCCTCAAGGTGCAGCTGTCCCCAGCCACCCTCCTTAAGACTTAGCATCTCCTCTCCTCCCTTGTTGATTCCTCAGACTTTTTTTTTTTTTTAAAGATTTTATTTCTTTGACAGAGAGAGAGACACAGCAGAGAGAGGGAACACAAGCAGGGGGAGTGCGAGAGGGAGAAGCAGGCTTCCCGCTGAGCAGGGAGCCCGATGCGGGACTCGATCCCAGGACCCTGGGATCATGACCTGAGCCGAAGGCAGACGCTTAACGACTGAGCCACGCAGGCGCCCCTGATTCCTCAGACTAACAACTTTCTGTGACTTATCTTTTTGGTTTTGCCTGCTTCACGAAGGCAGAGAACTTGGTCAGTTTTACTCACCAATTCCCAGCATCTAGAAGAATACCAGGCACACAGGAAGTAGGTGCTCAGTAAAGACTCGTGGAATACAGGAAGGAGGCTTTGAGAGACGGAGCTGCCGGGCCTTGCGGCTGCCTCCATCCCAGCTCAGGGTCCTATCCCACGGCTTCCCTGTTCCCAGTGCAGCTGCCAGGTCCACTTGCCCAGTGAGGGTGGGGGCTGGGGGGTGAGGAAGCTGAGCCTGGGGAGGGGTAGGATCTCCAGGGACCCTGCTGCTGCAGAGGGGGTGAACCCAGACTCTACCATATCCTTGTCCTCTAATCCCCAGGGGGTTCCAGGACGGCCTGCCCGGCTCCCATCAAGAGAGGCAGGGGCCTGGGGGGCTCCAGCGCCCCAACACAGAGCAGGAGTTCCTTGCAAATCTAGATGCGCCCCCGCCCCCTGCGATGAGAACTCCCTCCCTCCTGGGGAAGCCCCTCCATGGATTAGCTCTGCCATTAGAAATGGAGCCCCGGGGCACCTGGGTGGCTCAGTCATTAAGCGTCTGCCTTCGGCTCAGGTCATGATCCCAGGGTCCTGGGATTGAGCCCCGCATCGGGCTCCCTGCTCAGCGGGAAGCTTGCTTCGCCCTCTCCCTCTGCTGCTCCCCCTGCTTGTGTTCCCTCTGTCAAATAAAAAAATAAAATAAAATCGTAAAAAAAAAAAGGGGGCCCCAAAGCGTGTGGACGCCTATAGTCCCTCCTGGCGCCCAGGTGGCCCTGTGCCCACATGCTGGAAAACTTGGGGTTCAACAGCGGTCCCCAGCGCCTTCCGATTCCCCGGCTCCATCTGACCTGGCCCCGGGGAGCAGGGCCCATCATAGCTCTGCGGTGCCCCCCAAGCAAGCTCAGGGGTGGGAGATTCCCGGGGGCTGGTCATCAGCTATGGTGATGAGGATTCACCACTTCCCAGAGGGCTCCCCCCGGGGGCACTTTGTTTCCAGAAGCTGCCATAACAAAGCACCACAGACCACGCGATTTAACAACAGAATGAATTCTCTGCCTGTTCGAGAAGGTCACGCAGCCAGCAGGCGGCTTCCGCCGGGGCTGTGGCCCTGTGCCCGCGCTCCCAGCACCTCTGCTACTCCGCCCGCTGCACCCCGGGCACCTCTCGGGGCACAGGTGGACCGCTGCAGGCCGCCCTGCCCAGCCGCATGCACGCACACTCCTGACCCAGCCACCTCGCCAGTCTGGGGCTGCGGATGGCGACCCAGGTGACGCTATGCACAGGTGCAAGGGGACCGATAAAGCCAACTAAGCACTGCTGAGCACACAGGCCGGCACGGAACCCAGCCCCTGCCCACCCTGTGTGTCCCCCAGTGGGGGAAGGGCGCTTCTTAAACTAAGCTCGGCTTTGCCCCCGACCCCAGCTCTCAGAATCCCCCGAGGCTCCCCAAACAATGCTACAGTTTCTGGGTGGTGTTGCTGGGTGGGTTCTGGTGACAGCATGTCTGCACGGGGCTGGGGCTCATCCCGGGGAGAAGTCTCAGACCAGAGAGTGTGAGACCACCCGCAGAGCCAAACCTCAGGCAGCTGGGTGGAAAGGGGTCTCTCCCCCGGTACAGGACCGCAGGGAGGATCCCACACCAGGCCACGGAGGGGGCTGGCCGTGGCTATTGCCCTGGCCACCTTCCGTATGGTGAGGCCCCAACACCCACCCCCGAGGATCCCCGGTCTGCAGACAGAACAGAGGGCCTCCCACCCACTTACAGGACAGTGCAGCTCCAAACAGGTCCATTTTGAGGTCAAGGGACAGAGATCAGTTTGTTCCAGTGGCAGCAGGTGGTTCCCTGCGGTGCAAGAAAATGGGGCCGTGGAAGGGAAGGCGGGCTGCAGGAGGACGCGGGCGGCTACGCTTCTACTCCCAGCTTCCTCTCTCACCCAGGGTTAAGTCAGCAGGAGTGGTCCTCACCGTCTCCCCAGGTGGGGCCCTGGCGGGGCACTGCCCAGAACTGGAAGGGAAGCCTGGCCAGGAAGGGCACCATTGGTACGCATCTCCTCCCAAATCCGTGTCCGGTGACGTCGTTGTCGGTAGCTTGAAACTGTCCGCGGCGGGAGTACTGACACCGCGGAAATGGGCAAACGCTACAAATCAGGGCCTGACATTCCTAGAGAGCCAGTAGTTAAACCCACCAGCACACTGCTGTGTGTGCGTGTGTGTTCGCGTGCAAAGGCGTGTGTGCACGTGGGTGCTTATGACAGAGATACAGGGGTGTGGTGCCAAAGTACGCTCGTGCCCAGGACTGGCCAAAGGTGCTGTGTTTGCAAATGCAGCACTAGATTCCTTACCTAATCTCCAGAGACAAGCTGTCTGGATTTAGCAGTTGACCAGGAGCGGATGGCTCTAAATTACACCGATTTCACAAGGAGGCTTACATATGATAATTAACACCTCTTCCTGCATGGAGGCAATTGAATCTGGCCAAATAACACAAAACCACAATTAGACCAGCCTTTTGGGGGGACCAAAAAAATTACCCAAAATTTGGACAGAAGGCATGTCTTTAATGTCATTCTAGAGGAGCATTTCTCCAACTCGAGCGAGCATTGGAATCACCTGGGGAACTGGCCGAAACTCAAGATTGCTGGGCCCACCCCAGTTCCATGGATTCGTGAAAGGAGAGGCCACACAAGGCAGACCGTGCAGTCAGAGAGCTCCCCAGGAACCGCACTGGCACGTCAGGAAAGAAGCATCTGGCTCTCGAAGTCCATGTGAGCCTGGAATACCTCAGGGCCTTCTTTCTTTTTCTTTAAACTTTTAATTGAAGCTCCAATTCCCTCTGTATGATTCTCCACCAGCCTCGGCTCACCTGCAGCCCACAGGGGTGTTCCCTGCGTGCCGAGTGACTGTGGGCCGGCTCTGTCCAGGCAAGCCAGCTCATGTTACCAACCACAGGGCTATGACCACACTTTCTCCAAAGGAGTTCGAATCTCAGCCACAGGGAGGGGGAGTCCTCCCAAGCTGCACCTTCCTTGGCTACTCTCATGCAGCCCTGCCCTCTTATACTTAGTGATGTTTATACTAACTTTTCAAATTATTGTGTGGTTTCTGTTTCCCTGATCGAACCCTGATACGCCTTATATTCTGAAACCTTGCTAAATCCATTAGTTATAGCAGCTGTTTTGTAGATTCTATTTGGCTTTCTGCATAAACAATTATGTCCCCTGCAGAGACGGTCTTATTCCAGTTTCCAATCTTCGTGCCTGTTATTTTTTCTTGCCTTATTTCAATAGCCAGGACCTCCAATAGAATTTGAACGAAAGTAGTGAGACTAAGAATCCCTGTGTTTCTGATTCCAGAGAGGAAGTGTCAATAGTTTGACCATGAAGTATATTATTTAGTAGATAAAAGTAGTTCTTAGTTTGCGTATAATAAAAAAAAAATCCCGAAAGATAGGAGTGTGTGGGTGGCGCAGTCAGTTAAGCGTCCAGCTCTTGGTTTCAGTGCAGATAATGATCTCAGAGTCATAGGATCAAGCCTTTTGTAGGGCTCTACACTTAGTGTGGATTCTGCAGTTTCTCTCTCCCTCTGCTCCCTACCCCCACTAAAATAAATAAATCTTTTTAAAAATCCTGAAAGATTAAATTCTGTCAAATGCTTATAACTACATTTCTTTAAAACCATGTGAGCTTTCTCCTTTATTCGGTAAATACAGTGAGTTATAGTAATCTTCAAATGTTAAGCCAACTTTGAATTCCTTAAATAGACTCTATTGGGTCATTGTGTAGTATCCTTTCATATTGCTTTACTGGATTCACTAATATTTGCTAAGTATTTTTGTATTTGTTTATGAGGGATATGGATCTATAGATATTTTTCTTTGCAATGTCTTTGTCAGATTATGGTATTAAACAAGTTGGAAAGTATTCTCTATTTTTTGAAAGAGCATCTTTATATTTGTTAGAATTCACCAGTTAAGACATCAGGGCCAGGAGTTTTATTTGTGGGGAGGTATTTTTTGTTTCCATGTAAATATTATACAAGGCTACTAGAATCTTATACTCCATTTTTTTTTTTTTTTTTTTTTGGTCAGGTTCAGTTAAGTTGAATTATTCAAGGAATCTGTCATCTCTTCTACATTGAATTTTTGGCATAAAACTGTTCATAACATTTTTACTTATTTTACTATCTGTAGACTCCGAAGTGATAATTGCCTTTTCATTCTTAATTTGGAGTTTCTTTTATTTTAATGTGCCTAGCAAGGGGTTCTTGAATTTCTCTTTTCAAAGTTCTTGAATTTCTCTTTTCAAAAAAGTTAACTTTTTTGGCTTTAATTTTCTTTTTAAATTTTGTTTTTTTAATTTCTGTTATTATTTTATTCCTTTTACTGAATGGGTTACTTTGATATACATGTATATCAGATTGGCTCATTACAGTGAGAAGCACCCCCTGGACAATCAACTGTGACCATGGTTGGGGTCAAATACACATACACACACATATACACACACACACATATATATAATATATACACACAGTGTATATATTTATATATAGTTTAAGTTAGAACATTAGTTGTTGATTTTAGACTGTTTTTTATTTTTATTTTTAATATAAGCATTTAGATTTTCCTCCAACTACTATTTTGTTTCCCAAATGTTGATATTTTGCATTAGTCTTCAGTTCAAATTATCTTCTCACTTCCATCATGATTTTTTGACACATGAACTATTTAGAAGTGTGGCTCCCTTTCTTTTAAAAATTTTTTTCATAGGGAGCAAGATGGCGGAGGAGTAGGAGACCTGGATTTCGTCTCCTCTCAGGAATTCAGCTGGATAGGGATCAAACCATTCTGAACACCTACAAACTCAACAGGAGATCAAAGAAAAGAAGAGCAACAACTCTCTGAACAGAAAAGTGACCACTTTCTGGAAGGTAGGACGTGCGGAGAAGTGAATCCGAGGCGATATTCGGGAGGATAGACGGCGGGGGAGGGGCCTCCCACGGCCGCTTCTGGCAAGTGATAGAGCCGCGGGGCACAAAATCGGAACTTTTAGAGTCTGCTCCGCTGAGGGACGTCACTCTGGTGGCGAAGTGGGGGGTGGAAACCTCGCGGGACAGTGTGGTCTCAGGACCCTCGGGGTCACAGAAAGACCGGGGGTGCCTGAGTGCGGCAGAGCTCCCAGGTATCGGAGCGGGGAAGCCGGCTGCAGAGACGGAGCCCAGGCGCGGGCTCTCAGCTCGGGGTTGTCATAGACCGTGATCCGCGGCACAGTCGGGCCACTGCTCCTCCAGCAGGGACCCAACAGGTGGCAGATCCGGGGAGACTCACCTTCTTCCCCGGGGAGGAGAGGTGCGGGAGCGCACCGCGGGGATCTGCTGGGTTTGGAGACTCCACCCGGGGTCGGGTGCCAGATAGAAACGCTCGGTCACAGGCCGGGTGAGCGCGGAGTGTGGCCGGAGACCGGGGAGACGGGAGTGACTGACTGCTTTTCTCTGGGGGCTCGCTGAGGAGCGGGACCCCGAGTTCTCGGCTCCACCGGGGCGGAGACTGGGAGGCCGCCATTTTCACTCTCCGCCTCCAAAGCTGTACGGAGAGCTTGCAGGGAACAAAAGCTCCAGAGAGCAAACCCGAGCAGATTACTTAGCCCGGACCGGCAAGGGCGGGGCAATTTTGCCTCCGGCAAAGACATTTGGGAACCACGGCAACAGGCCCCTCCCCCAGAAGATCAGCGAGAACAGCCAGCCAAGACCAAGTTTACCGATCAATGAGAACGGCAGAACTCCAGCGCTAGGGGAACACTGCACATAGAATTCATGGCTTTTTTACCATGATTCTTTAGTCTTTCAAAGTTAATTATTTTTTTTAACTGTCTTTTTTTCTTTTTTCCTTTTTTCTTTTTTTTTTGAATTTTTCTTTTTCCCTTTTTCAACCAACATCTTATCAATCCCTTTTTTAAAAAAAAAAAACATTTTTATTTTTCATTTTTAAAGTCATATTCTATCCCTTCATAGTAGTTACCCGTATTTTTGGCATATATATATAAGTTGTTCTCTCTTTAAAATCTTGAGATAGTTTCTTCTAACAGATCAAAATATACTCTAAATCTCTAGTGTATGGTTTTTTTCTACTCCCCTGCCTGATCACATTCTCTCCCTTTTTTCTTTCTTTTTTTTTTTTTTTATCCTCTTCTTTCTTTTTTCAAACAACTTATCAAATCCTTTTTAAAAATTTTTTATAATTTCCATCTTTACAGTCATATTCCATCCCTTCATCATATCAACCCTTATTTTTGTACATATATAAGTTTTTCTTTCTTTAAAATTTTGGGAGGGACTTTCTTTTAACAGACCAAAATACACCCAAAATCTAGTGTGTGGCACTGATCTATAATCCAGCCTGATCATATCTGATCACATTCTGTTTTTGTTTTGTTTTGTTTTGTTCTGCTTTTGTTTGTTTTTATCTTTATCTTTTTCTTTTTTCTTTTTTTCTTTCCTTTTCTTTTTTCTCTTTCCCTTTCTTTTCCCACTGCTTCAGGTCTTTTCTGATTTGTTTAGAGTATATTTTCTGGGGACGTTGTTACCCTGCTAGCATTTTGTTCTCTCATTAATCTATTCTCCTCTGCACAAAATGACAAGACGGAAAAAATCACCTCAACAAAAAGAACAAGAGGTAGTACCGACTGCCAGGGACCTACTCAATACGGACATTAGTACGATGTCAGATCTAGAGTTCAGAATCATCACTTTAAAGATACTAGCTGGGCTTGAAAAAAACATGGAAGTTATTAGAGAAACCCTTTCTGGAGAAGTAAAAGAACTAAAATCGAACCAAGTAGAAATCAAAAAGGCTATTAATGAGGTGCAATCAAATATGGGGGCACTAACTGCTAGGATAAATGAGGCAGAAGAAAGAATCAGTGAGATAGAAGACCAAATGATGGAAAATAAAGAAGCTGAGAAAAAGAGAGATAAACAACTACTGGATCACGAGGGCAGAATTCGAGAGATAAACGATACCATAAGACAAAACAACATTAGAATAATTGGGATCCCAGAAGAAGAAGAAAGAGAGAGAGGTGCAGAAGGTATAATGGAGCAAATTATAGCAGAGAACTTCCCTAATTTGGGGAAGGAAACAGGCATCAAAATCCAGGAAGCACAGAGAACCCCTCTCAAAATCAATAAAAATAGGTCAACACCCCGACATCTAATAGTAAAACTTACAAGTCTCAGAGACAAAGAGAAAATCCTGAAAGCAGCTCGGGAGAAGAGATATGTAACCTACAATGGTAGAAACATTAGATTGGCAACAGACTTATCCACAGAGACCTGGCAGGCCAGAAAGGACTGGCAGGACATATTCAGAGCACTAAATGAGAAAAATATGCAGCCAAGAATACTATATCCAGCTAGGCTGTCATTGAAAATTGAAGGAGAGATAAAAAGCTTCCAGGACAAACAAAAACTAAAGGAATTTGCAAACACGAAACCAGCCCTACAACAAATATTGAAAGGGGTCCTCTAAGCAAAGAGAGAGCCTAAAAGCAACATAGACCAGAAAGGAACACAAACAATATACAGTAACAGTCACTTTACAGGCAATACAATGGTACTGAACTCCTATCTTTCAATAGTTACCCTGAATGTAAATGGGCTAAATGCCCCAATCAAAAGACACAGGCTATCAGATTGGATTAAAAAACAAGACCCATCGATATGCTGTCTGCAAGAGACTCATTTTAGACCCAAAGACACCCCCAGATTGAAAGTGAGGGGGTGGAAAACCATTTACCATGCTAATGGACACCAAAAGAAAGCTGGGGTGGCAATTCTTATATCAGACAAATTAGATTTTAAACCAAAGACTGTAATAAGAGATGAGGAAGGACACTATATCATACTTAAAGGGTCTATCCAACAAGAAGATCTAACAATTGTAAATATCTATGCCCCTAACATGGGAGCAGCCAATTATATAAGGCAATTAATAACAAAAGCAAAGAAACACATCGACAACAATACAATAATAGTGGGGGACTTTAACACCCCCCTCACTGAAATGGACAGATCGTCTAAGCAAAAGATCAACAAGGAAATAAAGACTTTAAATGACACACTGGACCAAATGGACTTCACAGACATATTCAGAACATTCCATCCCAAAGCAACGGAATACACATTCTTCTCTAGTGCCCATGGAACATTCTCCAGAATAGATCACATCCTAGGTCATAAATCAGGTCTCAACCGGTACCAGAAGATTGGGATCATCCCCTGCCTATTTTCAGACCACAATGCTTTGAAACTAGAACTCAATCACAAGAGGAAAGTCAGAAAGAACTCAAATACATGGAGGCTAAAGAGCATCCTACTGAAGAATGAATGGGTCAACCAGGAAATTAAAGAAGAATTAAAAAAATTCATGGAAACCAATGAAAATGAAAACACAACTATTCAAAATCTTTGGGATACAGCAAAGGCAGTCCTAAGAGGAAAGTATATAGCAATACAAGCCTTTCTCAAGAAACAAGAAAGGTCTCAAGTACACAACCTAACCCTACACCTAAAGGAGCTGGAGAAAGAACAGCAAATAAAGCCTAAACCCAGCAGGAGAAGAGAAATAATAAAGATCAGAGCAGAAATCAATGAAATAGAAACCAAAAGAACAGTAGAACAGATCAACGAAACTAGGAGCTGGTTCTTTGAAAGAATTAACAAGATTGATAAGCCCCTGGCCAGACTTATCAAAAAGAAAAGAGAAATGACCCAAATCAACAAAATCATGAATGAAAGAGGAGAAATCACAACCAACACCAAAGAAATACAAACAATTATAAGAACATATTATGAGCAACTCTATGCCAGCAAATTAGATAACCTGGAAGTAATGGATGCATTCCTAGAGATGTATCAACTACCAAAACTGAACCAGGAAGAAATAGAACACCTGAACAGACCTATAACCACTAAGGAAATAGAAGCAGTCATCAAAAATCTCCCAAAACACAAAAGCCCAGGGCCAGATGGCTTCCCAGGGGAATTCTACCAAACATTTCAAGAAGAATTAATACCTATCCTTCTGAAACTGTTCCAAAAAATAGAAATGGAAGGAAAACTTCCAAACTCATTTTATGAGGCCAGCATTACCTTGATCCCAAAACCAGACAAAGACCCCATCAAAAAGGAGAATTACAGACCAATATCCCTGATGAACATGGATGCAAAAATTCTCACCAAAATACTAGCCAATAGGATCCAACAGTACATTAAAAGGATTATTCACCACGACCAAGTGGGATTTATCCCTGGGCTGCAAGGTTGGTTCAACATCCGCAAATCAATCAACGTGATACAATACATTAACAAAAGAAAAAACAAGAATCACATGATCCTCTCAATAGATGCAGAAAAAGCATTTGACAAAGTACAGCATCCTTTCTTGATCAAAACTCTTCAGAGTGTAGGGATAGAGGGTACATACCTCAATATCATAAAAGCCATCTATGAAAAACCTACAGCGAATATCATTCTCAATGGGGAAAAACTGAGAGCTTTCCCCCTAAGGTCAGGAACGCGGCAGGGATGTCCACTATCACCACTGCTATTCAACATAGTATTGGAAGTCCTAGCCACAGCAATCAGACAACAAAAAGAAATCAAAGGCATCCAAATTGGCAAAGAAGAAGTCAAACTCTCACTCTTTGCAGATGATATGATACTTTATGTGGAAAATCCCAAAGACTCCACCCCAAAACTGCTAGAACTCATACAGGAATTCAGTCAAGTGGCAGGATATAAAATCAATGCACAGAAGTCAGTGGCATTCCTATACACCAACAACAAGTCAGAAGAAAGAGAAATTAAGGAGTTGATCCCATTTACAATTGCACCCAAAACCATAAGATACCTAGGAATAAATCTAACCAAAGAGGCAAAGGATCTGTACTCAGAAAACTATAAAATACTCATGAAAGAAATTGAGGAAGACACAAAGAAATGGAAAAACGTTCCATGCTCATGGATTGGAAGAACAAATATTGTGAAGATGTCAATCCTACCTAGAGCAATCTACACATTCAATGCAATCCCCATCAAAATACCATCCACTTTCTTCAAAGAAATGGAACAAATAATCCT